>NC_041390.1:3829680-3843285 GCF_002162155.2 Triticum dicoccoides | reverse complement strand
CTGCGTCTACAGCTTCGTCAATTGACTGTGGGACACTGAACACCTCCTCCACTGGCCTCTCTCTAGGCCGGAACGGGTGGAGGAGCTGGGGGTGCCAGCCATGCTGGAACGGTTTCTCCTAAGCAGTTTTCGGGGATTTCCTCTGCGTGGTGCCGAATGGATCTAGGATCCAATCTCTTCAATAGGTGCTCTTCCTTGCATGGACGGGGTGTTATCTGCAAAAATACCCTGACCTTCCACCTTCGATTGACACGTGGGAGCCGAAGTTATTTAATGCACAGAAGCTGAGGGGAGAGACATTGAACCGATGGCCGAATACATCACTTGAAGATCATTAAAGGAGTAACCCGCCTTGCAATGCCGAAGAAAATTTGTGTGCCGAACACCTCGCTATTGAAGACTGGTTCGGGGGCTACTAAGGGAGTCCTGGACTAAGGGGTCCTCGGGCGTCCGGCCTGTTATCTATTGGGCCGGACTGTTGGGCTGTGAAGACATGAAGGCCGAAGACTGTACCTGTGTCCGGATTGGACTATCCTTGGCGTGGAAGGCAAGCTTGGCGACCGACTATGAAGATTCCTTCTTATGTAACCGGCTCTATGTAAACCCTAGATCCCCCCGGTGTCTGGAAAGGACACACACATTACCATAGTCATATAGGTTAAACTTCTAGGGTTTAGCCATTATGATCTCATGGTAGATCAACTCTTGTAACACTCATATTTATCAAGATCAATCAAGCAGGACGTAGGGTATTACCTCCATAGAGAGGGCCCGAACCTGGGTAAACATCGTGTCCCCCGTCTCCTATTACCATCAATCCTAGACGCACAGTTCGGGACTCCCTACCCGAGGTCCGCCTGTTTTAACACCGAAAGCTACCTCGGCAAGGATCTTGCTGAGGGAGTTCACCTTGCCCTCTTGCTCTCCTGCGCTTCTGGTCTCGGTGTTGCCTTGGTTGTCTCGTGCTTCGACTTCTCTCCGGCTTCCCTCCTCTGCCCTACTAAGTGTGGTCGTGGCGCACGGCTCTGACTGCCCGTGCACAAGTAAAGTGGACAAAAGAAGAGCCCCTACTTTTGTACACCGACAAGGGATGGTGGTGCCTCGGTGATAACTACGGATGTTGAGTTGCTGCACTGGATTGGTGGCATGTTGAATAGGATTTACACAAAATCTCATTTACCTGTTGTGGACCCAGGAGGAGCACTTCTTCCTCTTAATCCTTTCAAGTTTATGCAAGAGCAGCTCAGTATAGTTTGCAAGCCAATTATCACTAGTAGAAAAAGGGTCAAATGAGAAGCACATTAGTGCCGGTTTGAATTTGAGCCGGCACTAATGTGACCATTAGTGCCGGTTCCAACGGCTAGGCGGGCGGGCATCATTAGTACCGGTTCGTGGGTAACCTTTAGTATCGGTTCATGCCACGAACCGGTACTAATGAGGTTGTGTCAGGCTATGGTCAGTCTGGGGCCCCCACGAAGACCTTTAGTACCGGTTCATGCCATGAACCGGTACTAGAGTATCTTTGTAAGCTGATTTTTAGTGCCACCTCGCCAAGAGAGAGGCAGTATGAGCGGTTTATAAGCCGTGAGTGCACAGACAATGACGAAGAGTTGCAATGCTCACCTACATGTTGATTAGCTTCAAGCCTTGCGGAATAGCATAGATTGCACTGAGCTATGTGCAGTGCAGTCTACACTATTCTGAATGGCTTGAAGCAAATTAACCAGCATTGCGCCTCTTTTTTATTTTTAATAACGTATTTGAACTCCGGACTTCTTTTGTGTTCAGTATGCAGCATTCAAAGCGACGTCATCAATTTCCAACATGTTCTGACATCATTTGTTTTTTTTCGGTCATTTACCTAATTGTTTAGAGAGCTAAATGACCGTGAAATTGAAAATCACTACAAAATGAATCCTGAAAATGTTGAAACTTGGCATGGTATCATCATATCACCCGCATAGCATGCGCGAAACAGTAGAGAGGGTCACGGCAAAAATTGGACGCAATTCGTGTACAAACTGGACAAACTCTTTCAGAGTATCAGGGTTTCGGACGAGAACTCATCTGTTACACGACCACTTCAATGTTTTTTAAACTTATTTGAACTCCGGACTTCTTTTGTGTTCAGTATGCAGCATTCAGAGCGACGTTGTCAGGACCCCGACTCAATGCCACATCGATCTAGCATGTAACACCTCATATCACTTTGCGGCCTCACGCACGGTATCCCCACGGGTGTCGCATTACCTTTGCCCGGGACCGTTTGCGCCTTTTGGCACACGTATATGACAGTGTCACTAGCATCCATATGATAAGGAGCCCGGGCTGACATGGCTAGTCGTAAACCCAAAGTGGCACAGACTTACAGGGACAGGCATCCATGACCCAGCATCGAACGTGTCGGTCATCAGCGAGTGAATCCAGGCTGTAGCACTGGGCTAGCAGGACTCCGGTGAACCGGGCTGTAGCGGGCTAACAGGACTCCGGTATTCATCGCGTGACATTTCCCCGAAGGGACAGACACAGGAACGAAGAAGGACACATGCCGGCCAGCCTAAGTGTCCCAGAGCAGTAGCAAGCTACCATGGCTCGGTGGAAACACTAGGAGACATTTCCCGGTAAGAGAGGCTACCAAGGATAAACAACTAGGTTGTCAGATCCCACACATACCAAGCATTTCAATAACATACACACAATATGCTCGATATGTGCAAATACAACATGGCATCACAACATGACTCTACAACTCAAGTATTTTAATCAATAGGCTCCGAGGAGCGAGATATTACAAACATGGGTCTCACGACCCAACATTCAGAGCATACAAGTCAAAGCACAAGCGGAAGCTATCATGTCTGAGTACAGACATCTAGAAATGAAAAAGGCTGAGAAGCCTGACTATCTACCAGATCCTGCCGAGGGCTCAAGATCGTAGCTGAGGTAACAAGCTAAACGTCGAAGACCACGCGGAAATACTAGTGAGACTGAAGTCTCTCTACAAAACATAAAATAGGCAAACGTGAGTACAAATGTACCCAGCAAGACTTACATCAGAACTAACTACATATGCATCATTTTCAACAAAGGGATGGTGGGGTTTAACTGCAGCAAGCCAGCTTTGACTCGGTGGCTATCCTAAACTACGACTGCAAGCAACTCTTTTGAGGTGGCGCACACGAGTCCACATATTCACCATATCAATACACCACTATGGATCCGCTCCCGTCTCCCTACGAGAACGCCATCCATAGCACTCACGCTTATCTTGCGCATTTTAAAGTATCCACTTTCACTTGTCTATGAACTGATATAAGCAACCCAGAAGTCCTTTTCCGCGGACACGGCTATTCGAATAGATGATGTTAACCCTGCAGGGGTGTACTTCTTCATACATGTTTCCACCACTTAGCGTCTGCACACGACATGTGCTCGGTAGACTTCAAGCGAAAGCCGACGTGGGTGTAGACCACGACCTACCTAAACACTCAAGTCTCTAGTCCAGGTTTATCGCCTATTCGGGTTCCATCCATGAGGAGATCCGGCCGGAGTTTCGCTCACAGCCCCAAACGATGTGAACAGGGTTCCGTGACACCAAACGGGCGCCCGGTATACCCGGCCACGTGCCTACCGCATCACAGCCCACCCCTACGGTCAGCGCTGTCCACGGCCTCCAGCATACTACAAACACCAGAAACTACTTGCAACTCCTGGACAGAGAGCTAGGGTGAATAAGAAGTCGAGCGGGGTCATATTTCAGGGCCCAATGTATGGTAGTAACTGAATCATGGATCACAAACACAGAACTCAGTTCCTGAGGACGGCTTCAATGAGACAACCCACCATGTACTCCTACATGGCCTCTCACCGACACCTTTTACCAAATCGTGTTCACACACTTAGCTCACACACAGTAGGACATGTTTGCACGCCTCTGATTCATCCCCGATGAATCAGACCTGACTCAACTCTAAGCAGTAGCAGGCATGACAAACAAACATGAATGAGTAGGCACAACAGGGCTCAAACAACTCCTACTCATGCTAGTGGGTTTCATCTATTTACTGTGGCAATGACAGGTCATGCAGAGGATAAAGGGGTTCAGCTACCGCAGCAAGTAACAGATGAATCGGTGTTGTCCTAATGCATTAAAAGAGAGCAGGAGCGAGAGAGTGGGATTGTATCGGAATGAACAAGGGGGTTTTGCTTGCCTGGCACTTCTGAAGATAACATTGAGTCTTCATCAGTGTCAACGATCACATCATCGGTATCACGTCTATCGAGAGGGGACAAATACCGGCAACACAGAAGGGAACACAATCAATGCAATGTACAATATGATGCATGATCATGACATGGCAAAATGAATGTGTTTTGAGCTAATGCAACTAGCAACAGATTAAATGAAATTGGTTTGAATACAAGATTCAAATTCAAACTCCATATGTGATTATTTAAATGCCATTTAATTGATTTGTGCTAAACAGCAGCTATAAGTTGTTCTAACATGCATGAAAATGGTACAGATGGATTCCTTGAATTTTTCTGATAATTTTTCATATATAAATTTTTTAATTTGGAGTTACGGTTAAATTTCTATGAATTTTAGAAGTTTTAGGCATTTTTCTGGAATTTCAGAATTAAATTAAATCCAGAAAGCATTACTGCGTCAGCATGACGTTGGCATGACGTCAGCAAGTCAACAGGGGCCGGCTCGTGTCAAACCTGACGTGTGGGGTCCACACGTCAGTGACACAGGGGCTAATCCTGCGTTGACCCGGGCTTTGACCCGCTACGGGGCCCACTGTCAGTGTCACAGGGTTAGTTAACAGGGTCATTAGCCCCTAACGACGACGCCACATCAGCACGCCGGAGACCAGCCGACGGCGACCACAGAACACGGCGGGGCACGCCGGACTTGCGCTAGAGGCGTCAGTTTGGCGCGCTGAGGGCACCAGGGGATGGCCCTTGCTCCCGCGCATCCAGAGGACCGAGTGGGAGGTCGTGGGGTCGCCGGAACTCATGTCGGCGACGAGCTTTGGCGGCGATGGTGTTCGGTGGTGCTCGGGCGCGTCGCTACGGTGCATCAGTGAGCAAATGGAGAGGCTGGGCAGCACCTGCTAGACATGGGGAGCACTAAGAGCAGCTCAGTGAGGCCAGGGGAGCACGGAGGCTATTCGTGCAGCAGCAATGGCGGACGGTGGCTTCGGTGCTCGTGGGGAACGGCGCTACGGCACGGAGGGGAGCATGCTGAGTTAGGGGAGAGGGTCAGTGACTCACGGCAATGACGACGGGACGCTCGGCGAGGTCGGGGACGGTCCGGAGCCGGCGAATTTGACGAAGATGGCCGGCGGGTCCGAGGTAGAAGACGACGGAGATGGCGGCGATGCAGGGCTTCCGGAGGGCTGTGGATCGGTGGGGAGGAAGAGGGGGTCGAGGCGGAGCTCCTGGGTGCATCGGCGAGGCTAGGGGTGGCCGGTGGCCATGGGTACGGCGACGATGACGGCGAGCTCCGCTCGGTCGTGGGAGGGGAAACAGAGGAGCGAGGGGGAGGGAGGTCCAGAGAGCGAGGGAGAAGTGAGAGGGGGTCGGGGACGTCTCCGTGGCGTCGCGAGGAAGTCGGGGAGGCTGCCACGGCGAAGCAGGAGGTGGCCGGCGTCGGCGCGCGTGCGTCCAGCACGCAGCTACTTCGGGGCGAGGGGGAGGAAGATGACTGGCAGCTGGGCTGCACAGTAACGGGCCGCGCAGAAGCTGGGCCGGCTACAGGTAAGTGGCCCAGGTACGGGTCTTTCTCTCTCTCTCCTTTTTTAATTATCTCAGTTTTCTATTATTCTGAAAATTTAGGGCTTTATTAAAAATACTCAGACACTTTCAAAAATCATGAAACTAATCCTGGCTACTGTTTAGAATATATCCAACAGTAAACATTTTAGTTTATGATTATTTGAGCATTTGAAATATTTAATAGCATTTAAATGCCCAAATGAAAATACTATATGATTTAATTCAGTGACCAAATATGTCCTGCAAAAATATAAACCATTTTTGGTAGATGCTTCCACCTCAAACCAGAAATGTTGAACATTTTTAGAGGACATTTTGAGTTCAATGAAAAGGGTTTTATTTTGACCCTAGTTGAATTCATTTGATGCTAGGGCTTAGTCAATCCCCATCTCAGGTTTAAATGAAATTTAAACATGATGTAACACTCTAATGCATGCACTAGGCATTGTCAGAACTAGGGATGTGACAACTCACCCCCACTAAACAAGAATCTCGTCTCGAGATTCAAGCGTAGGGTAAGGTGAAAGGTAAGCGCAACTAGTATAATCTTCACGATCCAGGGTGCACTTCAGTTGAACGTTGATTTGAACACCATCTTTGTCTTGTCGTCTTGCTCTGAGCACTCCAGCTAATCATGACAAGAAGAGGAAAGGAAAACTCTAGAAGGATCGGTCTTCTCGAAGGTCGAACAACTCAGGATTAACTCCCGGAATGTGACATAGCAACATCTCTCAAGCTGAGAGACGAAGCATACCTCTAGAGGGATGGAGTGGAGCAGGTGACGAGGTTCACTAGGTAGACAACAATTCCAGACTTAAGAATGTGGTGATCGGTGGTCAACATAGCGAGGAGTTGAATTGCCATGATACCACGACGAAACATCCTGGAGGAGGGTGATTCGTAGATTATTATCTTAAGTGGCAAAAAGAATTACCTTTGATATAGAGATCATTGAGACTCTCTATATCAGCCTAAGGCAAATCACAGCATTCGATTGGCGAGGGTCGGTAGAATGGCATACTCGGACTTGGATGATGTGGATTACCTTGTTGAAGACAACGTAATGGATGATTTTTGCTTATCACCGGAAATGGAGGAGACCCATGGTAGAATGGCACATTGGCGGTGCAAGCTAGGAACAAAATGCAAATGCTAGGAATGATTCTGGTAACTGGGGAAGAACCCAACAATAAAGAGTGAATTCACTGTTGGAGTGGTTATAGCATAACCGACGAGACTAGGAGCAATCCCGGTTAGTGCCGGCGATAATACCTAGCGTTTGTGCGTGCTCTCAAGAACTTGAGCATTTCCACATTCATCAAGGTTTTACCAACATCCGTGTCAAGGGTCCGGTAAACAACTTACTACCATGATGAATGGTGATGGAGGATGCAGATGCAAAGGAAGATAACACCTTCTCAGATTTCACCCTTGACGGGGCCAAGGAAATAAAATCTGGATGATCGACCGAGAGACATTTAGCACTCCGCTTCTAATGTTCTCCTTGATGTGCTAGCGTATCCCATTCATTGAAATGGTTTGGTATCTAGAACATCAAGTAAAGGTCGGACTTCGGGAACACAAAAATCCATAGGGGCAACTAGGGAGTAAATCCTACGAAATCCCTATGGGGAGGTGGCCAACTTCTTCAATCAAGATACTACAACAATAGGTCTTCCGGTTGGGTGTGTTGGCCACGACATCCACTTTACCGGTTATCGAGGAACCAATATTATAGTTCTTGGGGAAATGTTCCAACCATCATATCTGCCTGAGATTCAGATCTGGTTGGTGTTAGAATATTCCAGACCCATCGAGTCTAGGAAGAAAAATGAAAGTTTGCAACACAAATCAACGAGATGACGTTGCGGGATTCTCGGGAGATGAACTACGATAGCAAGCTCCAAAACATGAGCTGGTTCTGCTACTAACATGTGAACACGTTGTCCCAGACAAGCATGACCACATAGTAGTCTTATAATAAAACACTACCGAGTTCAGGAGGGGGAACCATCAACGAGGGTATCGAAGTCCTTACATAAGTCCGGATTAGCTCTTATGAAGGAACTCCTTCTCCTTGAACAAATCAACCAGTGACTTGGTGTGCTAGGGATACATATAGATTGAAGGTTGCAAGTCTTCAAACCACAGCATTCTTCGCACGTGTGCATGACTGATTTGGAATGATTCCAAAGAAAGCAACATTGACTTTCTCGAATCCACGGCGGCAACTTGCATCAGATGCACATGAATTAAAGGAAGTCACTACCTTCATCCAAACATATGCTTCATGAGCTAGCATGAACAAATGCTTTCAAAAATTTCCAACACTAGCTTAATGCTCAACAAAATCATGGAGGAGATAAGGATGTTGTCAATGGGCTCAACAACAATTCATCTAGGTTTCCTTTTTAAAAGGAATTCCATAGTTAAGTGAACACGGTGATAGCATTGGTCAGACCAAAGATGTAATGGTGTATGCTCGAGGGATCAACCACGAATAAGACAACATTACGAGCATCGTTGGTACTGATTTGATTTGACGATAGCCCACACTCAAATCAAAGGATTGATAAGACAATAGGTCCAGCAACTGATCACAGGGACCAATCGATGAAGATATCATCTTTCTTCAACACACACTACACAAGAATATCCCTTTGGAACGAGTTAAGTCAGGCAAGCTTTTATCTTCCAACTCTCCAAGTTGTTGTCTAGCTTAACCAACTAGCTCAGGGATATCCAACACGGATTCTTGGAGAAAGGGTGGTTTATAGGATAAACCAACTTGATCACGAGCTCAACACAGCGGTCAGGTGACAACCTGGTAATACTTCCGAGAAGATCTTCAGAAAATCACGAACCACCGATATGTTACTAAGCTCGAGAACAATCTTGCTTTTTGGGGCAAGACGATATGATCAAATGAGTGAGGACTTGACAAGATCCTAACTCATCAATCGAAGGGTGCACCGAAATAAGGACTAGGTAGCACGATCAGTCTTAGAAGGATGATTCCAATAACCAACACACTAGGAATGAAATTATTGTCCTTTAACTACCAAGCAACGAGGTTGCTGGGAGTATTGATTTCACACATCACGACTCACTTGTCGACATTCCGGTTGCATCAACACGAAGACCGAGGAACGACTAATGATGGTGAGAAGTATCACTGTGTCAAGAGTTCATAGGATGGTGTGCAATTCCCATGACATTCTTGATATAAAGACGGTAATACTTCAAGGTAGAACAGAACCAAAAGCTGGATTAGCATTTGATCTGCGGAATACAACTACTTTGACCCAATCCTAGATATGGATGGGGTACTGGAGTTTGTTTCTCCTAGTCATTCTGCGATAGAATGGCTTGACGGACCACAAGAGTACTAGGCATCGATAAACGAACGCACGCATACTCTTGACTATCAATTGATAGACGAGGGTCAGAATGCAACTAAAGAGAACAACTCAAAGGAACATATAATTTTCTGAGTTGTGGATGCATAGATTAGTATGTCGAACCAAGTTCAACATATTTCTTCCGGATAACCCATGCAGAAAGGTTGAGCTGGCAGAGTCACAATATATAATGGAGAACTCATCAAGAGCACTCTGGTTGTGATCGTTCAGTTCAACGAGGAACTTCTGCCATAAGTAGTTCATGGTATTTGGAAGAAGAAGATACCACGGACTTCAACGACGATCGCAAAGGTTACTAATAACCTAAGGGAGCTAGCAAACACTATCAACATGATGTCGGTAGGATGAATCTCGGGTTCAAAACCCAGGAATTGAATACCTACTAACTAAATGGCATCACGGGATGCTTTCGATAATGACGGCCAGAATCATCACACTGGAACACAATCATGGCTAAATTACTAGATGATCCCCTAAGACACCTAGGGTCATAATACTAGCTCCAACATAATGTCAAGGCAATAAAATACCTCAACTCAACAATTAGTGTGATTGAGCTGGCATAAAGGAACATCGAAACCAGAGGGAAAGGATTTTGCAAATGCATCAGACTATTTAGAAACCTGGAATGACTCGGACAGCATAACTGCTGTAAATGCTCAGAAAAGATTTGAGAATTCACAAAAATGGTGGCATAACCACTCAGAAGCACAATATCAAGGTTTCGAGATCAACAATTAACATACGGAAGTAGAAACTGAATTCAAGCTTAGAACCATCAATCCTACAAGTCTGCAGATTAGTAACACGTGATCCTAATAGAAAGAAGAGATAGCCTAGTTCTTAATCCCCGTAGAAAAGAAGATGATGACTCAGATCAGAAGGCCATGAGGTATAAGGAGTAAAAAGAGCCTTACATTCCATCCCACAATCAATTCCCTTATATAACTAAAGAATTTCTAGACTCAACTTCGACCAGTTTGGCTTGGTAATCCTACAGGCAGTCAAGCTCTGATACCAACGCTGTCAGGACCCCGACTCAATGCCACATCGATCTAGCATGTAACACCTCATATCACTTTGCGGCCTCACGCACGGTATCCCCACGGGTGTCGCATTACCTTTGCCCGGGACCGTTTGCGCCTTTTGGCACACATATATGACAGTGTCGCTAGCATCCATATGATAAGGAGCCCGGGCTGACATGGCTAGTCGTAAACCCAAAGTGGCACAGACTTACAGGGACAGGCATCCATGACCCAGCATCGAACGTGTCGGTCATCAGCGAGTGAATCCAGGCTGTAGCACTGGGCTAGCAGGACTCCGGTGAACCGGGCTGTAGCGGGCTAACAGGACTCCGGTATTCATCGCGTGACATTTCCCCGAAGGGACAGACACAGGAACGAAGAAGGACACATGCCGGCCAGCCTAAGTGTTCCGGAGCAGTAGCGAGCTACCATGGCTCGGTGGAAACACTAGGAGACATTTCCCGGTAAGAGAGGCTACTAAAGATAAACAACTAGATGGTCAGATCCCACACATACCAAGCATTTCAATAGCATACACACAATATGCTCGATATGTGCAAATACAACATGGCATCACAACATGACTCTACGACTCAAGTAGTCTATTCAATAGGCTCCGAGGAGCGAGATATTACAAACAGGGGTCTCATGACCCAACACTCAGAGCATACAAGTCAAAACACAAGCGGAAGCTATCATGTCTGGGTACAGACATCTATAAATGAAAAAGGCCGAGAAGCCTGACTATCTACCAGATCCTGCCGAGGGCACAAGATCGTAGCTGAGGTAACAAGCTAAACGTCGAAGTCCAAGCGGAACTAATAGTGAGACTGAAGTCTCTCTGCAAAAACATAAAATAGGCAAACGTGAGTACAAATGTACCCAGCAAGACTTACATCAGAACTAACTACATATGCATCATTATCAACAAAGGGGATGGTGGGGTTTAACTGCAGCAAGCCAGCTTTGACTCGGTGGCTATTCTAAACTACGACTGCAATGTAACTCTTTTGAGGTGGCGCACACGAGTCCACATATTCACCATATCAATACACCACTATGGATCCGCTCCCGTCTCCCTACGAGAACGCCATCCATAGCACTCACGCTTATCTTGCGTATTTTAGAGTATCCACTTTCACTTGTCTATGAACTGATATAAGCAACCCAGAAGTCCTTTACCGCGGACACGGCTATTCGAATAGATCATATTAACCCTGCAGGGGTGTACTTCTTCATACATGTTTCCACCACTTAGCGTCTGCACACGACATGTGCTCGGCAGACTTCAAGCGAAAGCCGACGTGGGTGTAGACCACGACCTACCTAAACACTCCAGTCTCTAGTCCAGGTTTATCGCCTATTCGGGTTCCATCCATGAGGAGATCCGGCCGGAGTTTCGCTCACAGCCCCAAACGATGTGAACAGGGTTCCGTGACACCAAACGGGCGCCCGGTATACCCGGCCACGTGCCTACCGCATCACAGCCCACCCCTACGGTCAGCGCTGTCCACGGCCTCCAGCATACTACAAACACCAGAAACTACTTGCAACTCCTGGACAGAGAGCTAGGGTGAATAAGAAGTCGAGCGGGGTCATATTTCAGGGCCCAATGTATGGTAGTAACTGAATCATGGATCACAAACACAGAACTCAGTTCCTGAGGACGGCTTCAATGAGACAACCCACCATGTACTCCTACATGGCCTCTCACCGACACCTTTTACCAAATCGTGTTCACACACTTAGCTCACACACAGTAGGACATGTTTGCACGCCTCTGATTCATCCCCGATGAATCAGACCTGACTCAACTCTAAGCAGTAGCAGGCATGACAAACAAACATGAATGAGTAGGCACAACAGGGCTCAAACAACTCCTACTCATGCTAGTGGGTTTCATCTATTTACTGTGGCAATGACAGGTCATGCAGAGGATAAAGGGGTTCAGCTACCGCAGCAAGTAACAGATGAATCGGTGTTGTCCTAATGCATTAAAAGAGAGCAGGAGCGAGAGAGTGGGATTGTATCGGAATGAACAAGGGGGTTTTGCTTGCCTGGCACTTCTGAAGATAACATTGAGTCTTCATCAGTGTCAACGATCACATCATCGGTATCACGTCTATCGAGAGGGGACAAATACCGGCAACACAGAAGGGAACACAATCAATGCAATGTACAATATGATGCATGATCATGACATGGCAAAATGAATGTGTTTTGAGCTAATGCAACTAGCAACAGATTAAATGAAATTGGTTTGAATACAAGATTCAAATTCAAACTCCATATGTGATTATTTAAATGCCATTTAATTGATTTGTGCTAAACAGCAGCTATAAGTTGTTCTAACATGCATGAAAATGGTACAGATGGATTCCTTGAATTTTTCTGATAATTTTTCATATATATATTATTTAATTTGAAGTTACGGTTAAATTTCTATGAATTTTAGAAGTTTTAGGCATTTTTTTGGAATTTCAGAATTAAATTAAATCCAGAAAGCATTACTGCGTCAGCATGACGTTGGCATGACGTCAGTAAGTCAACAGGGGCCGGCTCGGGTCAAACCTGACGTGTGGGGTCCACACGTCAGTGACACAGGGGCTAATCCCGCGTTGACCCGGGCTTTGACCCGCTACGGGGCCCACTGTCAGTGTCACAGGGTTAGTTAACAGGGTCATTAGCCCCTAACGACGACGCCACATCAGCACGTCGGAGACCAGCCGACGGCGACCACAGAACACGGCGGGGCACGCCAGACTTGCGCTAGAGGCGTCAGTTTGGCGCGCTGAGGGCACCAGGGGATGGCCCTTGCTCCCGCGCATCCAGAGGACCGAGTGGGAGGTCGTGGGGTCGCCGGAACTCATGCCGGCGACGAGCTTTGGCGGCGATGGTGTTCGGTGGTGCTCGGGCGCGTCGCTACGGTGCATCAGTGAGCAAATGGAGAGGCTGGGCAGCACCTGCTAGACATGGGGAGCACTAAGAGCAGCTCAGTGAGGCGAGGGGAGCACGGAGGCTATGTGTGCAGCAGCAATGGCGGACCGTGGCTTTGGTGCTCGTGGGGAACGGCGCTACGGCACGGAGGGGAGCATGCTGAGTTAGGGGAGAGGGTCAGTGACTCACGGCGATGACGACGGGACGCTCGGCGAGGTCGGGGACGGTCCGGAGCCGGCGAATTTGACGAAGATGGACGGCGGGTCCTAGGTAGAAGACGACGGCGATGGCGGCGATGCAGGGCTTCCGGAGGGCTGTGGATCGGTGGGGAGGTAGAGGGGGTCGAGGCGGAGCTCCTGGGTGCATCGGCGAGGCTAGGGGTGGCCGGTGGCCATGGGTACGGCGACGATGACGGCGAGCTCCGCTCGGTCGCG
>NC_041390.1:3812638-3829670 GCF_002162155.2 Triticum dicoccoides | reverse complement strand
GGGAGGAAGAGGGGGTCGAGGCGGAGCTCCTGGGTGCATCGGCGAGGCTAGGGGTGGCCGGTGGCCATGGGTACGGCGACGATGACGGCGAGCTCCGCTCGGTCGCGGGAGGGGAAACAGAGGAGCGAGGGGGAGGGAGGTCCAGAGAGCGAGGGAGAAGTGAGAGGGGGTCGGGGACGTCTCCGTGGCGTCGCGAGGAAGTCGGGGAGGCTGCCACGGCGAAGCAGGAGGTGGCCGGCGTCGGCGCGCGTGCGTCCAGCACGCAGCTGCTTCGGGGCGAGGGGGAGGAAGATGACTGGCAGCTGGGCTGCACGATAACGGGCCGCGCAGAAGCTGGGCCGGCTACAGGTAAGTGGCCCAGGTACGGGTCTTTCTCTCTCTCTCTTTTTTTAATTATCTCAGTTTTCTATTATTCTGAAAATTTAGGGCTTTATTAAAAATACTCAGACACTTTCAAAAATCATGAAACTAATCCTGGCTACTGTTTAGAATATATCCAACAGTAAACATTTTAGTTTATGATTATTTGAGCATTTGAAATATTTAATAGCATTTAAATGCCCAAATGAAAATACTATATGATTTAATTCAGTGACCAAATATGTCCTGCAAAAATATAAACCATTTTTGGTAGATGCTTCCACCTCAAACCAGAAATGTTGAACATTTTTAGAGGACATTTTGAGTTCAATGAAAAGGGTTTTATTTTGACCCTAGTTGAATTCATTTGATGCTAGGGCTTAGTCAATCCCCATCTCAGGTTTAAATGAAATTTAAACATGATGTAACACTCTAATGCATGCACTAGGCATTGTCAGAACTAGGGATGTGACAGACGTCATCAATTTCCAACGTGTTCTGACATCATTTGTTGTTTTTTGGTCATTTACCTAATTGTTCAGTATGCAGCATTCAATTTCCAGAAGAAAATAAATAGAAGAAAAGAAATAATGCAGAAAATAAAAAAACTATACAAAAAAATTACTCATAAATAAATAGAAGAAAATAAATAATGCAGAAAAGAAAAAACTATATAAAAAACTACTCAAAAATAAATAGAAGAAAATAAATAATGCAGAAAATAAAAAACTATATAAAAAATTTGTTGGCGCGCTGCCCAGTGGGCCTGTCAGACCTAGGGTGTGCAAATGCAGGCCCAGAAGGGCCAGCAGGCTCACAGGGCAGCGCGCCCTAATTAATTAGGCCCAGAAGCCTGCTATATAGAGGAGTTCGAAGAGGTAGCCGCGACTGGGTTTATAAACCAGTGCGGCTGCCCTTCGCCCGGCGGGGTGGGACTAAACTTTGGGGTGGCAGTGCGAGGCCTTTAGTACCGGTTGGTGGCTCCAACCGGTACTAAAGACCACCATTTAGTACCGGTTGGAACCACCAACCGGTACTAAAGGCCTGCTCTTCCCGCCTCTTGGCCTGGCCAAAGTTGGCCTTTAGTACCGGTTGGTGGCTCCAACCGGTACTAAAGGCCTCTCCTATATATACAACACTTACGAAAATTCAGTTAGATCTCCCCACTTCTTTCGTCTCCAACCTCTTGCGCGCCGCTCGAACCCGTCCTTGCCGCCCATCGCCCGTCGTCTGTCGTCGTCGTCGCTGTCCCCGCCGCCGCCCGTCATCGTCGCCGTCTCGCGCCGCCGCCCCGAACGTCGTGCGCCGCCGTCCGTCGTCGTCCCGCCGCAGTCCCGTATGTCTCTCGCTCTCACGTATACCCGTGCCGCGCCGCCGGCCCATACGCCGCCGCCCCCGCCCATACGTACGGGCGGCGGCCTACGGGGCCGCACACATACACACGTACACACACATATATACGTACACACTACACACACACATACACACACACACATACACACACACATTTTTTTACTTATTTTCTGTTTTTTAGAAAAGTTAATTAGATGATCGAATGTTTTATTAATGTCGAATGTTAGATGAATTGGCTAGATAGAAAATTGTCGAACTAGAGATTTGAACTAGTTGAATAATTAATATAACTAGTTTATTTTTAGTAAGAAAATTATCGAACTAGTTTATTTAGGTATATGAAATTTGAACTAGTTCAATAATTAATATAACTAGTTCATTTTTAGTAAGAAAATTGTCGAACTAGTTTATTTAGGTATATGAGATTTGAACTAGTTCGATAATTAATATAACTAGTTTATTTAGGTATATGAGATTTGAACTAGTTCAATAATTAATATAACTAGTTTATTTTTAGTAAGAAAATTTAGGTATCTGAGATTTGATGATCTAATTAAAATATTATTTGTTAATGAGTTTTTCTGTTTATTTAATTTATTATATTTTGAGTTTATATAAATGTTAGATTAATGTCGAATGTTAGATGAATTAGATAGAAAATTTAAATATATAGTAATGTCAATTGTTAGAGATGAATATAGTTAGATATATTAATGTCAAATGTTAGATGAATATATATTTGGCTAGATATTAATTAATGTTAGATAGTAATAGGTGTTTAATGTTTCACCTATATGAACATAGGAAATGTCATCTGACGACGAAAAAGATTTCATTATGTACGAACACTGTGAAGACCAGTGAGGCCTGTGCGACAGAAATTTCCTTGTTGATGGTAGGCGCTTCAGCATCAAGCTGGATGAGACATTCGAAGTTGATACAGTAAGTCACTTTGTCAATTATTATTTGAATGCAAAACTTATGCTTCATTTGCTTCAACTTATAATTTTAAATTTTCACTATTCTACTAGCGCATCCCCCGCCATGCAAGAATTTTTGT
This sequence comes from Triticum dicoccoides, assembly GCF_002162155.2. Classification (NCBI taxonomy): domain Eukaryota; kingdom Viridiplantae; phylum Streptophyta; class Magnoliopsida; order Poales; family Poaceae; genus Triticum; species Triticum dicoccoides. Next base: position 3,826,897 of record NC_041390.1, on the reverse strand, counting down.
CTTGGATAAGATAGCTTTTAGTGCTATAGATGATATGGAGGTAAAGAGAGTTTACTTGAAGACGGAGCATGGGTATACTTTCAACGTCAAATTATATAATGGAGACACATACACCCATTTTGAATGCAAAACTTGGCAAGCACTATGCAAGGCTTATGCATTTGAGCCTGGTATGGTTGTCACCTTTGATATTCGTCCGGAAGATGATATTGAAGGTAATATAGACATCTGGGTCGATGTGCAAACGCCTCCAGTTGTACCATTATGTGATTTTTTTCTCAACCATGCATGCATATGTTTATGTCTTTGATACAGTTTATTCAAAAATAGTTGACAACTAATTTGTATTGTCAGCTTATTTCGGTTCAAGCAAACATGTCCGGCGCTTGGTAGACAGGACCTACTACTGCCCCGGGGCTCAACTAAACTACGAGGAGATAAGTCATTATGTTTCATGGCTTGAGGATCTTAATACTGTCAAGACAAAAAAATTCCTGAACTTAGAAATGTTAGTACTCAAAACGTGCGACCAATGGTGATCGTATTGAACTACGGTCACATCTATAATCGAAAGATGGTAAGATTTTAACTATGTGTCCTTAATTAGTGCATCTTTTGCATACATTATTTTTGAAGCTAAACTTCCATTGCTTAGTATATTAATTACTATATGATGTTCTTCAACAGGGACTTCCGATGACAGTTGTGCCTCAGTGGATCGAGACTAAAGGTGACATATCAATGGTTAGCTTACGGCCAAGATATCCTACATTGCACATGAGTGCATTCAGGATTTCTGAAAGCGAAGAATGCTTAATAGTGAAAGATTGGAGCAAAATTGTTAACGACCGCAGAGAAGTACTAGGGGGCAGCAAGGAGAAGCGCAACCCAAGATTAGGAGACAGATTCATCTGCATGCTCCAATATGATGAATCAGGAGAGCTATACATGTTCTATTCTATTCTACCTGAGAGGGAGCAGCACTAGTTCATGCTCTTAATTAGTGTCTCATGTCCGTGTCCTGAACTTCGATGTTGGTGATGATTATGTTGAACTCGATGATATCTTTGCTTCTGTTACAAAGTGAATGTTTCCTCTTTAAGCTAGCCAGTGTTGGTGATGATTAGATAGCTAGCGGTAATGACTATGATGATTAAATAGTGGTAATTAGACGACTACGATGATTTTTAGCTAGCTAGAGTTTATTTATTTATTAATATGCGATGATGATGATGATGACGACTACAACTCATTATAACGTAAAACAATCCTAAATTAAATTGATAACACAAATTTAATTGAAAAATACAAAATAAAACAAAAACCCACAAACATTTAGTACCGGTTGGTGTTACCAACCGGTACTAAAGGGCTCCCGGTCCCCGGAGCTGGCTCGTGCCACGTGGTTTCCCTTTAGCACCGGTTCGTGCTGAACCGGTACTAAAGGGGGGGGCCTTTAGTGCCCACACTTTAGTGCCAGTTACGGAACCGACACAAAAGCCCCTTACGAACCGGTGCTATTGCCCGGTTCTGCACTAGTGTATGACCAAAGTCTCCCATGAACCTGATGTGTTTGGGGACATCTTCTAAGCTTCTTTCTCTGTAATCATGCTAGACAATGCTTTCGTGGAGACTGGTGGGGATTTGCTAGATCCTGCTATGTGTCTCGATTCTGCTCCTACTGGGAGGAACAGAGCACGGCAGTTTTATCTATGGGGCCCTCTATTACTGTGGCAAATCACCTTGATAATCTGATATGTAATGAGTCAGCTCATGTGGACACAGTTCTCCTCCTCCGTAGTGCATGCACTAACAAATATGATGGGTTTAAAGTGTCGCCCATGTCTGACAAGAAACTGATGGTCTCTAAAGTGAAGCCAAGGAAAGACCCCGGTTGTTCAGTGCTCTTCTAATGCCACGATGCCAAGTGGTTCTGGGAAGAGAGGCAAGGTACCTTGTGACATCCCTCCCCCACACCTATTCTTACCATACAATCTATTGGTATTAATATGTGTGGTCTACGCCCAAGCCAGCTAAGCAAGCAGAAACTGCTTTCATCCCTGTGTGGACAGGAGCGCGATGAGCCGAAGCCCGATGCAGCACAAGGCGTGGAAGGTGCTCTGCTGGAATGTCCTTGGGATCAACTCCGAGCAGAAACTTTTGGCTCTTCGTAATGCGATTGATAGTAGTGTGGTTGCTCTGTTATCTGTCTGCAAGAGACTAAACGTACTACCTTTGATAAGACTTATATAAAAAATTTATGTCCTAAGAAATTTGATCGTTTTGAGGTGGTGCCATCTCAAGGTGCCTCTGGTGGTCTGCTTGTCATTTGGGATAGTTTTGTATTTTCTGGCAATGTTATTTCCTCTAAACCTTTTGCTTTGGGCATTCAGTTCACCTCCTTGCAAACTGCTAAAAATTGGAAAATGTACAATGTGTATGGACCATGTGATGGCCCTGCTAGAACCGCTTTTACCTCTTGGTTGTTTGATCTTGATATACCTGATGATGAAGACTGGTTGCTGTATGACGATTTCAACTACATCAGGGCACTAGACAATCATAATAAGCCAGAAGGGAATGTGAATGATATGCTCATATTTAATGATTACATTGAATCGCAAGCCCTGGTAGAGCTACCGATCAAGGGGATGAAGTATACAAGGAGCAATATGCAAACGGATCCGCTACTGGAACAAATCGAGTGGTTCTTTACTTCGGCAAACTGGACGTCTAGTTATCCGAACACTGTGGTGGGTCTCCTCCCAAAACCTGTTTCCGACCATATTCCTTGTGTGATATCGATTGAAACCACATTTCCTAAATCCAAGGTCTTTTGTTTTGAGAATTTTTGGATCTCACACCCTGGATTCTTTGATGTTGTTCAGTCCACCAGGAATAATACATGTTTTGCACAAAACTCTACTGGGATGCTTTGCAAAAAGCTTAAGAACTTACGATATGCCCTAAAGAAGTGGAGCCAAAAAATATCAAGACTGAATCTGTGCATCGATAACTCTAACTGGGCACTGCTTGAGTTGGATGGGATTGAGGATAAAAGGCCCCTTATGGTACCTGGAAAAAAAACTTCCGTGCAATTCCTAAAAGAGCATCTAGTTACTCTCCTTAGGTACAAACAGGAATATTGGAAGAAAAGATACAATGTTCATTGGTTTTAGTGTGGTGGATTTAACACCAAATTCTTCCATTTAGCGGCGAGTGAACAGTTTCGGCGGAATTCTATTGCCTCGTTAAAACTCCAAGATGGAACTACAGTCTTTGACCATGCAGGGAAAGCGCAAGAACTCTTTTAGACATATAAAAATAGGTTGGGCACAGCTGAACTTCGTGAGATGAAATTCGATCTAGCACGGATTATCAAAAGAATTGAGGGGCTGGATGAGCTGACAAAACCCTTCACACATGAGGAAATCAACAAAGTTTTCCAAGAGATGCCTTCTGATAGAGCACCCGGCCCGGATGGCTTTAATGGGTGCTTCCTCAAATCATGTTGGCATATTATATATAAAGAAGGACTTGTACAAGCTCTATGATGACTTCTAGGATGGAAATCTAGATTTATAGATCCTCAATTCGGGTTTTATTACTTTGATCCCCAGGATACATTCTCCTGAAACGGCGAATGACTATAGGCCCATCACTTTGCTAAACTGTTGTCTGAAATTGATTACCAAGTTACTTGCTAATCGTTTGGAGAGAATCATCTTGGAAATCATCCATAGAAATCAAATACGGGTTCCTCAAAGGGAGATCGATCCAAGACTGCTTGGCCTGGGCGTTCAAATACATCCACCAATGTCAAGCTTCTGGTCGTGCCTGCTGCCTGCTCAAACTGGATTTCACCAAACCGTTTGACACGATACAGCATGAACCCATGATTCAAATCATGCGTCACATGGGCTTTGACGAGAAGTGGATTGGATGGATCAAGTGCATCTTCTCCTCGGGCTCTTCGTTAGTTCTCCTTAATGGTACCCCTAGGAAACAATTCTCTTGCAAGTGTGGTGTGAGGCAAGGTGATCCTCTGTCACCCCTCATCTTCGTCCTCGCAGTGGATCTGTTGCAAGTTGCGATAAATGATGCTTACCAAGCTGGCCTGCTGCAACTACCAATCCCCTCACACGATGACAATTACCCAGTTATCCAATACGTAGACGATACGATTGTGGTATTTACAGCTTGCCCTATTCAAGCACAGGTGCTGAAGAAAATTTTAGTTGACTATGCTATGTTGGTTGGACTTAAGATTAATTTTCATAAATCAACCCTTGTGCCAATCAACCTAGACCCCACGACTGCATCGGATATGGCACGGATTTTTGGCTGTGCGGTTGGGCAGATGCCATTTACGTATCTAGGACTGCCTATGGGGACAATCAGTCCCACTGTATCTGACCTGATGCCCATGGTCACATCGGTGCAGAGAAGAACACCTGCGACAGCCTCCCTGCTTAACTATGGCTCCAAGTTGACGCTACTGAATTCAGTGGTGACCTCACTGGCTGTGTATGCAATGTGCTCGATCAGGCTGAACCCCAAGTGTTGGGGAACGTAGCAGAAATTCAAAATTTTCCTACGTGTCACCAAGATCTATCTATGGAGTCATCTAGCAATGAGGGAGGAGTGGATCTACATACCCTTGTAGATCGCGCGCGGAAGCGTTCAAGAGAACGGGGTTGATGGAGTCGTACTCGTCGTGATTCAAATCACCGATGATCCTAGCGCCGAACGTACGGCACCTCCACGTTCAACACACGTAGGGAGCAGCGACGTCTCCTCCTTCTTGATCCAGCAAGGGGGGAGGAGAGGTTGATGGAGATCCAGCAACACGACGGCGTGGTGGTGGAAGTAGCGGGATTCCAACAGGGCTTCGCCAAGCGCTGCGGGAGGAGGGAGATGTGTCACTGGAGGGAGAGGGAGGCGCCAGGGCTTAGATTGGGGCTGCCCTCCCTTCCCCCACTATATATAGGGCCCAGGGAGAGGGGGGCGCAGCCTTGGCCCTTCCTCCAAGGAAGGGTGCGGCCAAGGGAGGAGTCCCTCCTCCCCAAGGCACCTCGGAGGTGCCTTCCCCCTTTAGGACTCTTCCTTTTCCCTCTTCTCTTGGCGCATGGGCCTCTTGGGGCTGGTGCCCTTGGCCCATATAGGCCAAGGCGCACCCCCTACAGCCCATGTGGCCCCTGGGGCAGGTGGCCCCACCCGGTGGACCCCCGGGACCCTTCCGGTGGTCCCGGTACAATACCGGTGACCCCGAAACTTGTCCCGATGGCCGAAATAGCACTTCCTATATATAATTCTATACCTCCGAACCATTCCGGAACTCCTCGTGACGTTCGGGATCTCATCCGGGACTCCGAACAACATTCGGGTTACCGCATACTAATATCTCTATAACCCTAGCGTCACCGAACCTTAAGTGTGTAGACCCTACGGGTTTGGGAAGCATGCAGACATGACCGAGACATTCTCCGGTCAATAACCAACAGCGGGATCTGGATACCCATGTTGGTTCCCACATGTTCTACGATGACCTCATCAGATGAACCACGATGTCGAGGATTCGATCAATCCTGTATACAATTCCCTTTGTCTATCGGTACGATACTTGCCCGAGATTCGATCGTCGGTATCCTGATACCTTGTTCAATCTCGTTATCGGCAAGTCTCTTTACTCGTTCCGTAACACATCATCCCGTGATCAACTCCTTGATCACATTGTGCACATTATGATGATGTCCTACCAAGTGGGCCCAGAGACACCTCTCCGTCACACAGAGTGACAAATCCCAGTCTCGATTCGTGCCAACCCAACAGACACTTTCAGAGATACCCGTAGTGTATCTTTATAGCCACCCAGTTATGTTGTGACGTTTGGTACACCCAAAGCATTCCTACGGTATCCGGGAGTTGCACAATCTCATGGTCTAAGGAAATGATACTTGACATTAGAAAAGCTTTAGCATACGAACTACACGATCTAGTGCTATGCTTAGGATTGGGTCTTGTCCATCACATCATTCTCCTAATGATGTGATCCCGTTATCAACGACATCCAATGTCCATGGTCAGGAAACCGTGACCATCTATTGATCAACGAGCTAGTCAACTAGAGGCTTACTAGGGACATGGTGTTGTCTATGTATCCACACATGTATCTGAGTTTCCTTTCAATACAATTCTAGCATGGATAATAAATGATTATCATGAACAAGGAAATATAATAATAATCAATTTATTATTGCCTCTAGGGCATATTTCCAACAGTCTCCCACTTGCACTAGAGTCAATAATCCAGTTCACATTGATATGTGATTAACACTCAAGGTCACATCCCCATGTGACTAACACCCAAAGAGTTTACTAGAGTCAATAATCTAGTTCACATTTACCATGTGATTAACACTCGATGAGTTCTGGGTTTGATCATGTTATGCTTGTGAGAGAGGTTATAGTCAACGGGTCTGAACCTTTCAGATCCGTGTGTGCTTTACAAATCTCTATGTCATCTCCTAGATGCAGCTACCACGCTCTATTTGGAGCTATTCCAAATAACTGTTCTACTATACGAATCCAGTTTACTACTCAGAATAATCTGGATTAGTGTCAGAGTTTGCATCGGCGTAACACTTTACAACGAACTCTTTTACCACCTCCATAATCGAGAAAATTCCTTAGTCCACTAGTTACTAAGGATAACTTTGACCGTTGTCCTGTGATCCATTCTTGGATCACTCTTGTACCCCTTGACTGACTCATGGCAAGGCACACTTCAGGTGCGGTACACAGCATAGCATACTATAGAGCCTATGTCTTAAGCATAGGGGACGACCTTCGTCCTTTCTCTCTATTCCGCCGTGGTCGAGCTTTAAGTCTTAACTTCACACCTTACAACTCAGGCAAGAACTCCTTCTTTGACTGATCCATCTTGAACACCTTCAAGATCATGTCAAGGAATGTACTCATTTGAAAGTACCATTAAGCGTTTTGATCTATCCTTATAGATCTTGATGCTCAATGTTCAAATAGCTTAATCCAGGCTTTCCATTGAAAAAACACTTTCCAAATAACCCTATATGCTTTCAGAAATTCTACGTCATTTCTGATCAACAATATGTCAACAACATATATTCATCAGAAATTCTATAGTGCTCCCACTCACTTCTTTGGAAATACAAGTTTCTCATAAACTTTGTATACACCCAAAATCTTTGATCATCTCATCAAAGCATACATTCCAACTCCGATATGCTTACTCTAGTCCTTAGAAGGATTGCTGGAGCTTTGCATACTTATTAGCATATTTCAGGATTGACAAAACCTTCCAGTTGTATCACATACAACCTTTCCTCAAAAAAAACGTCGAGGAAACAATGTTTTGACATCCTATCTGAAAGATTTCATAAATAATGCAGTAATCGCTAATATAATTCCAACAGAGTCTTAGCATCGCTACGAGTGAGAAAGTCTCATCGTAGTCAACTCCTTGAACTTGTCGGAAAACATCTTAACGACAAGTCGAGCTTTCTTAATGGTGATACTTACCATCATTGTCCGTCTTCCTTTTAAAATCCATATGTACCTAATAGCCTTATGACCATCAAGTAGTTCTTCCAAAGTCTACACTTTGTTTTCATACATGGATCCTCTCTCGGATTTTATGGCCTCGAGCCATTTATCGGAATCCGGGCCCACCATCGCTTCTCCATAGCTCGTAGGTTCATTGTTGTCTAGCAACATGACTTTCAAGACATGATTACGTACCACTCTGAAGTAGTACGCATCCTTGTCATCCCACGGGGTTTGGTAGTGACTTGATCTGATGTTCCATGATCACTATCATAAGCTTCCACTTCAATTGGTGTAGGTGCCACAGGAACAACTCCCTGTGCCCTGTCACACACTAGTTGAAGAGACGGTTCGATAACCTCATCAAGTCTCCACCATCCTCCCACTCAATTCTTTCGAGAGAAACTTTTCCTCGAGAAAGGACCCGATTCTAGAAACAATCCCTTATTGCTTTTGGATCTGAGACAGGAGGTATACCCAACTGTTTTGGGTGTCCTATGAAGATGCATTTATCCGCTTTGGGTTCGAGCTTATCAGCTTGAAACTTTTTCACATAAGCGTCGCAGCCCCAAACTTTTAAGAAATGACAGCTTAGGTTTCTCTAAACCATAGTTCATACGCTGTCATCTCATCGGAATTACGTGGTGCCCTATTTAAAGTGAATGTGGTTGTCTCTAATGCCTAACCCATAAATTATTGTGGTAATTCGATAAGAGACATCATGGTATGCATTATATCCAATAGGGTGCAGTTATGATGTTCGGACACACCATCACACTATGGTGTTCCAGGCTCTATTAGTTGTGAAACAATTTCCACAATGTCTTAATTCTGTGCCAAACTCGTAATTCAGATATTCATCTCTATGATCATATCATAGATATTTTATCCTCTTGTCACGACGATCTTTCAACTTCACCTTGAAATTACTTGAACCTTTCAATAATTCAGACTCGTGATTCATCAAGTGAATATACTCAACATCTACTCAAATCATCTGTGAAGTAAGAACATAACGATATCCACTACATGCCTTAGCACTCATTGGACTGCACACATCAAAATGTATTACTTCCAACAAGTTCTTTCTGGTTCCATTTTACTGAAAACAAGGCTTTCGGTCATCTTGCCCATGTGGTATGATCTACATGTCTCAAGTGATTCAAAACCAAGTGAGTCCAAACGGTCCATTTGCATGGAGTTTCTTCATGCATATACACCAATAGACATGGTTCGCATGTCTCAAACTTTTCAAAAACGAGTGAGCCCAAAGATCCATCAACATGGAGCTTCTTCATGCGTTTTATACCGATATGACTTAAGTGGCAGTGCCACAAGTAGGTGGTACTATCATTACTATCTTATATCTTTTGGCATGAACATGTGTATCACTACGACCGAGATTCAATAAACCATTCATTTTAAGTGCAAGACCATTGAAGGTATTATTCAAATGAACAGAGTAACTATTATTCTCTTTAAATGAATAACCGTATTGCGATAGACATAATCCAATCATGTCTATGCTCAACGCAAACACCAATCTCGATGGTAGAGGGAGCGTGCGATGCTTGATCATATCAACATTGGAAACACTTCCAACACATATCGTCAGCTCACCTTTAGCTAGTCTCCGTTTATTCCGTAACTTTTATTTCGAGTTACTAACACTTAGCAACCGAACCGGTATCTAATACCCTGGTGCTACTAGGAGTACTAGTAAAGTACACATCAACACAATGTATATCCAATATACTTCTATCGACCTTGCCAGCCTTCTAATCTACCAAGTATCTAGGGTAATTCTGCTCTAGTGGTTGTTCCCCTTATTACAGAAGCACTTAGTCTCGGGTTTGGGTTCAACCTTGGGTTTCTTCACTAGAGCAGCAGCTGAATTGTCGTTTCATGAAGTATCCCTTCTTGCCCTTGCCCTTCTTGAAACTAGTTGTTTCACCAACCATCAACAATTGATGCTCCTTCTTGATTTCTACTTTTGTGGTGTCAAACATCGCGAATATCTCAAGGATCATCATATATGTCCCTGATATATTATAGTTCATCACGAAGCTCTAGCAGCTTGGTGGTAATGACTTCGGAGAAACATCACTATCTTATCTGGAAGATCAACTCCCACTCGATTCAAGCGATTTTTGTACTCAGACAATCTGAGCACAAGTTCAACAATTGATCTTTTCTCCCTTAGTTTGCAGGCTAAGAAAATCGTCGGAGGTCTTATACCTCTTGACGTGGGCACGAGCCTGAAATTCCAATTTCAGCCCTCAAAACATCTCACATGTTTCGCGACGTTTCAAAACGTCTTCGGTGCCTCAATTCTAAATTGTTTAACTGAACTATCACGTAGTTATCAAAATGTGTATGTCAGATGTTCGCAACATCCACAGACAACGTTCGAGGTTCAGCACACTGAGTGGTGCATTAAGGACATAAGCCTTCTATGAAGCAATGAGGACAATCCTCAGTTTACGGACCTAGTCCGCACAATTGCTACTATCAACTTTCAACTAATTTTTCTCTAGGAACATATCTAAACAGTAGAACAAAAGCGCGAGCTACGACATAATTTGCAAAATCCTTTTGACTATGTTCAGGATAATTAAGTTCATCTTATGAACTCCCACTCAGATAGACATCCCTCTAGTCATCTAAGTGATTACATGATCCGAGTCAACTAGGCCGTGTCCGATCATCACGTGAGACGGACTAGTCATCATCGGTGAACATCTTCATGTTGATCGTATCTACCATACGACTCATGCTCGACCTTTCGGTCTCTTGTGTTCCGAGGCCATGTCTGTACATGCTAGGCTCGTCAAGTCAACCTAAGTGTTTCGCGTGTGTAAATCTGTCTTACACCCGTTGTATGTGAACGCCTGAATCAAACACCCGATCATCATGTGGTGCTTTGAAACAACGAACTGTCGCAACGGTGCACAGTTAGGGGAAACACTTTCTTGAAATTATTATGAGGGATCATCTTATTTACTACGGTCGTTCTAAGTAAACAAGATGCAAAAACATGATAAACATCACATGCAATCAAATAGTGACATGATATGGCCAATATCATTTTGCTCCTTTTGATCTCCATCTTCGGGGCTCCATGATCATCATCATCACCGGCATGACACCATGATCTCCATCATCACGATCTCCATCATCGTGTCTTCTTGAAGTTGTCACATCATCTATTACTTCTACTACTACAGCTAAGGTTAGCAATAAAGTAAAGTAATTACATGACGTTTATGTTGACACGCAGGTCATAAATAAATTAAGACAACTCCTATGGCTCCTGCCGGTTGTCATACTTATCGACATGCAAGTCGTGATTCCTATTACAAGAACATGATCAATCTCATACATCACATATATCATTCATCACATCCTTTGGCCATATCACATCACATGGCATACCCTGCAAAAGCAAGTTAGACGTCCTCTAATTGTTGTTTGCATGTTTTACGTGGCTGCTATGGGTTTCTAGCAAGAACGTTTCTTACCTACGCAAAGACCACAACGTGATATGCCAATTGCTATTTACCCTTCATAAGGACCCTTTTCATCGAATCCGATCCGACTAAAGTGGGAGAGACAGACACCCGCCAGCCACCTTATGCAACTAGTGCATGTTAGTCGGTGGAACCGGTCTCACGTAAGCGTACTTGTAAGGTTGGTCCGGGCCGCTTCATCCCACAATACCGCCAAATCAAGATTGGACCAGTAACAGTAAGCATATTGAACAAAATCAACGCCCACAACTACTTTGTGTTCTACTCGTGCATAGAATCTACGCAATAGACCTAGCTCATGATGCCACTGTTGGGGAACGTAGCAAAAATTCAAAATTTTCCTACATGTCACCAAGATCTATCTATGGAGTCATCTAGCAACGAGGGAGGAGTGGATCTACATACCCTTGTAGATCGCGCGCGGAAGCGTTCAAGAGAACGGGGTTGATGGAGTCGTACTCGTCGTGATTCAAATCACCGATGATCCTAGCGTCGAACGGACGGCACCTCCATGTTCAACACACGTACGGAGCAGCGACGTCTCCTCCTTCTTGATCCAGCAAGGGGGAAGGAGAGGTTGATGGAGATCCAGCAACACGACGGCGTGGTGGTGGAAGTAGCGGGATTCCAACATGGCTTCGCCAAGCGATGCGGGAGGAGGGAGATGTGTCACGGGAGGGAGAGGGAGGCGCCAGGGCTTAGATTGGGGCTGCCCTCCCTTCCCCCACTATATATAGGGCCAAGGGAGAGGGGGGCGCAGCCTTGTCCCTTCCTCCAAGGAAGGGTGCGGCCAAGGGAGGAGTCCCTCCTCCCCAAGGCACCTCGGAGGTGCCTTCCCCCTTTAGGACTCTTCCTTTTCCCTCTTCTCTTGGCGCATGGGCCTCTTGGGGCTGGTGCCCTTGGCCCATATAGGCCAAGGCGCACCCCCTACAGCCCATGTGGCCCCCGGGGCAGGTGGCCCCACCCGGTGGACCCCCGGGACCCTTCCGGTGGTCCCGGTACAATACCGGTGACCCCGAAACTTGTCCCGATGGCCGAAATAGCACTTCCTATATATAATTCTTTACCTCCGAACCATTCCGGAACTCCTCGTGACGTTCGGGGTCTCATTCGGGACTCCGAACAACATTCGGGTTACCGCATACTAATATCTCTATAACCCTAGCGTCACCGAACCTTAAGTGTGTAGACCCTACGGGTTTGGGAGGCATGCAGACATGACCGAGACGTTCTCCGGTCAATAACCAACAGCGGGATCTGGATACCCATGTTGGTTCCCACATGTTCTACAATGATCTCATCGGATGAACCACGATGTCGAGGATTCGATCAATCCCGTATACAATTCACTTTGTCTATCGGTACGATACTTGCCCGAGATTCGATCGTCGGTATCTCGATACCTTGTTCAATCTCATTACCGGCAAGTCTCTTTACTCGTTCTGTAACACATCATCCCGTGATCAACTCCTTGATCACATTGTGCACATTATGATGATGTCCTACCGAGTGGGCCCAGAGACACCTCTCCGTCACACGGAGTGACAAATCCCAGTCTCGATTCGTGCCAACCCAACAGACACTTTCAGAGATACCCGTAGTGTACCTTTATAGCCACCCAGTTACGTTGTGACGTTTGGTACACCCAAAGCATTCCTACGGAATCCGGGAGTTGCACAATCTCATGGTCTAAGGAAATGATACTTGACATTAGAAAAGCTTTAGCATACGAACTACACGATCTAGTGCTATGCTTAGGATTGGGTATTGTCCATCACATCATTCTCCTAATGATGTGATCCCGTTATCAACGACATCCAATGTCCATGGTCAGGAAACCGTGACCATCTATTGATCAACGAGCTAGTCAACTAGAGGCTTACTAGGGACATGGTGTTGTCTATGTATCCACACATGTATCTGAGTTTCCTTTCAATACAATTCTGGCATGGATAATAAACGATTATCATGAACAAGGAAATATAATAATAATCAATTTATTATTGCCTCTAGGGCATATTTCCAACACCAAGATCATTGAACACCTTGATAAGCTACGCAGATCTTGCCTCTGGGTGAAGAAAACAGATGATGGGCTTAAAGGTAACTCGCTAGCGGCATGGGACCTTGTGTGCAGGCCAAAACACAGGGGGGGATTGGGGATATTAAACCTCAAAATTCAGAACCAGGGGCTCCTCTTGAAGCAGCTCCACAAATTTTACAATAGGGTTGATGTCCCTTGGGTGAACCTAGATTGGAGAACATACTACAACGATCGAATCCCTCATGCATCTGACTCATGTGGCTCTTTCTGGTGGAGAGATCTCATGCAGTTGTCTGACATTTACAGAGGGGTTACAAAAGCCATAGTAGCCGCGGGAGACACGGTCCTATTTTGGAAAGATGATTGGAAGGATATGCTGCTCCACGATAGATTCCAACGGGCATTCTCTTTTTCCAAAGAGCCACACGTATCTATTAAACATATGATGTCTTCTGAAAGGTTGGGGGACGTGTTTCACCTGCCCGTCTCAGTAGAAGCTCGTCGGGAAGTGATTGGCTTGCAACAGGTGACCTCTGATGTTGCTCTTGTTCAAGGAGTGGATACCTGGACCTGTGTTTGGAGTGGGAACGGTTTTCAAACAACCAAATACTATAATCATTGCTTCAGGCAGATGCAGGTGGATGAGGCCTTTGGGTGGATTTGGAAATCTAAGTGCACGATGTAGTGGAAGGTGTTTGTGTGGCTTCATCTGGCTGATCGACTAAACACCAGAAACATGTCGAGGAGGAGACATTACAAAATTCAGAATGATGACTATACCTGCCTAATATGCCAGAACCCACCTGAAGAAGATATCGCGCATCTATTCTTCAACTGTCCTTTCAGTCAGCGATGTTGGGATGCCGTTGGGATCCATTGGCCAAATGATGACTGCAGACTGAGGCTTGTGGGATCGGCCAATGTTCATGGAGGTTTTTACGGTGGCCGCATGGGGGATTTGGAAGGAAAGAAAGGACAAACAATTTAGAGGGATCCAGCCAACATTCGAGTCTTGGAAGGCCAGATTCAAGAAAGACTTTGCTATGCTAGTCCATAGGGCTAAACAGGAGTTTGCCCCCTACATTTTTTTCCTTTGTAACT
>NC_041390.1:3802170-3812228 GCF_002162155.2 Triticum dicoccoides | reverse complement strand
ACAATGTAGCTTGTAAAAAAGGACTGACTGGACTGTTCTGACACACTAACCTTTTAATAATAAAGTCAGTGGGAGCCTTTCCCACTGTCATCAGTCCTAAAAAAATACAGAATTAGATGGCATGATAATCATTCTTTGCCAACCATCCAATTTTGATAAAGGGTGAGAAACTATGAACCAAAAATATGGGGAGTTCTTTAACGGACTATAGCTAACAGACCAAAAGTGCTGTATTATTATAATGATTTACTTCATGTAGCACCCCTTTGCCATTGGCGATCTGCCAAGACGTGATGAAGAATACTTGGTAGATTTCTCAATATATGTTCAGTTTAACCATTCTCTTGGTACATACTGGCTTATACAGCCTACAACTCCACGCATGGCACATCCACGCTGAACAAACACGGACTCTGGGCCACCGTTATTACGCCTCTTCGATTACAGTGGCGGCTCCTGAATATACGTCTCTACTCCAGTGTCTCACACACCAGCCGTGATACCTCAATAGATCACCAAAAAAGGTTTGTGGTTGTTCTAATGCAATTATAGCTAATTGTTCAGAGCATATGAAGCTTGTAAGATCTTAGCAAAAGTGCCACATAAACATACCTGCACAATGCCACTGATAATATATGACGTGTGAGCGACTAAATTTAAATAGAAGGAACGTTCCCAATCAACCTCAGTTGAATTAGCATTGATGAACTTTTTAAGCTGGTAATTGCAAAGAATGAGCATATTTGGCCCAATAATTAATTGTTTTTATCATGGGTTCTCAACTAACACTATGTTAACCAGATAGACATAACAGTGATAAGGATTTCCCCACTGCCGCTAGTCATAAAAATTACACCTCAAAAACATAAAACTTATTGTATTGAGTGTTCATCTGTTCATGCATACAAAAGTAATAAATGGTAAGCATTCTAACATTGTCGCCATGCAACTAAAAAATAATATTTTCTCAGTAATATATGTTCATTACAGTTATACATATGAAAATTGTTCAGCACGTACCACTAAAAATTAGAAGAAATTTGCTATATATACAGGTTAATCAAATAAACAATAGGTATGTTTCCCTTAAAAAGCAGTAATGTATTTTCTTAAGGAATAAAAACTTTTAGCTGAATTGAATGTAGAGCACACTTGTTATAGTTGCAACTGAGTTAACTCAATAGTAGAAACCTTATAAATACAAATACAAGAAAGTGAAGAAAGGATGCATAAATTCTATAAACAAGCCTCAGGAATTAGCCAAAAAAACTGAAGTGAAGTGGATTTAGTGTAGCTTCAGTTACCGCAGGTGCCCATCTCCGCACCAAAAAGGGAGGCAGATCTTCCGTTTTCTGCATCTACAGGAAGTACCAACAAAAGGTGAGGTGCATATTGCACAAAGTAGCACTGCATCAAGGTGCATGAGGGGGGAATCAGCAGGACTAAAAGGTGCAATCCTGTTGGTCCAAATTATGCACATCATTTATCTGGAGCATCAGATTTTCTCAATCTACATATCTCATTGGCCAATCCGTGAAATTGTGCCTCTTCATCTGCATCGATATAGACCACCACCAAGTACGAACAAATCAAAGCATAGATTTTACAGGAAAATTGAAGAAGGGGCTAGGAGGAGTTGGGAGACACGCAACTGTGTGCCCGCCGCAGTTCTCTGGCAAGATTAGTTGCATTAATTAGTACAAATAACACACCAAAAGTAAGAATATGTTGAGGTACCTTGTGGATGAGTAGGTCATGGATGATGGTGCAGGTGATCTTGTAGAACTCCAGCAACACCTTGAACCACATTTACCAAGGCCCGATTCAATTGGAAAAACTGGAAGAACATATAGAGAAAACTGAATCAAAATACTTCAGCTGAGAACTGGATAGGGAGAAGGGGTGAGGTGGAGTGGTGTCCCATTGTTCCATGACAAAGGAAGCAGGGCGACGTACCATGGATCCATGGAAGAAGAGGCGTGGCAGGACGAGCTGCCATACCGTTGGACGACGTTCAACATGACGAGCAATCTGTTCCTTGCCCGGTTGCTGACCTTCTTCCTCACCCCCGCAGCTCCACCCACCATGACGGGAGCGCTGCCCCATCTGCTCTACCCCTTGCCTGCCTCTCCTCAACTCCGCTTCGCTGCTGCTCCACTCCAGCCCCGCCCTCCTCCCTTGCAACGACGACCTTCAGCTGATCTGAAACTACAGCGTGCATTGACGAGGGAGGAGAGGTGGCTACGAAATCAGGGAAGGAGAATAGGGCGGCCGTCGAGATGCAAAGTGGAAGTCGCGAAGGCGAGTGGAGGCATGGGGCTTCGGGATGGGAGGGGATTGGTGCTAGGGTTTTCACCCCACCATAAGCAGTCGCCTACACAGCCTCTGGTCCCTGGCCCCCACAGGCAAACGACCCCATCAGTCATCCAGCGCCAGAAGGAGGTTACGCGTGCAAAAGCGACCGACGGCTGACCACCTGCCACCAGGGTAAAAACTAGAAACACGCACAGTAAATTCATCGAGCGGTCAAAAATTGCTAGTTCGCTCAGGTGCGCTAGAATGGCGGGTAGGGCAGCGTCGTTTATATGTTCGATTCTTAAGCAGAACACTCTATTGACTTGTCATACCCAACGAGAACGGCCTCCTTTGCCTATTTTAGTTTTGCGTTCCTGGAGTCCAACTGGTTAAAAATAATAAGCATACAAAATTATTGGGGACAAACTTGCCATCACTGAAATATATACTCCCTCCGTTCATAAATATAAGTCTTTTTAGATATTTCAAATGAACTACAACATACGAATGTACGTAGATATGCTTTAGAATGTAGGTTTACTCATTTTGCTTCGTATGTAGTCCCTTTTTGAAATCTTTAAAAAGACTTATACTTCCTCCGTCTGGAAATACTTGTCATCAAAATGGATAAAAAAGGATGTACCTAGTCGTATTTTAGTTTGAGATACATCTCCCTTTATCCATAAGTGACTCACATTGCTACTACCTCTAGGTAAGCAAGTTGACTAATGCCTGCTGATCTTCAATACTAATATACAAGAGTTCACACGATTAAACCCGGCAACTTCCTTCACAGGCGACGGTACATAAAAGTAGAACAACCTACATACTACATACATGAGACATTTCAGGTTCGACCACAACACATGCCACCTGATACAGAATAGACACTAGTAGAAAACAGGGCTTTGGTCCAGGCCGGGTCAGCCCATTAGTCCCGGTTCAGTCCAGAACCGGGACCAATGGGGGCATTGATCCCGGTTCGTGAGCCCAGGGGGCCGGCCGGGCCATGTGGGCCATTGGTCCCGGTTCATCTGGACCTTTTGGTCCCGGTTGGTGGGACGAACCGGCACCAATGGGCCTCGCTCCTGGCCCACCACCATTGGTCCCGGTTGGTGGCTTGAACCGGGACCAAAGGCTCCCCTTTAGTCCCGGTTCATGCCACCAACCGGGACCAATGAAGTGCCTATATATACCCCCTCGCGTAAGAGTAGAGCACACTGTTCTGTTTTTTTCTGGCCGAGGGGGAGAGGGCTTGGTGGTGCTCTAGCTCACCTCCTATGCACACAAGGTGTTCGATGGAATGCCCGAGCCACACTACTTAAGCTTTCTCCTCTCCGAGCTCGACCTCCAAGCTTCATTTTCCACAATATTTGTCTAGGTTTAGCGGTCCATCACGCCCCGTCCCCGTCTTCACCGCCGTCGATCACCCGCGCCGAGCTCATCGCCGGCACCACCGTGGTGAGCCTCTTGTTCTTATCTTCTTTCTGAAAGGAAAAATATTCTTACTTGTATGTTTACATAGATACTTGTATTATTTTCTTACTTTTATTATTGCATCTTATATAGTGCGATGGTTTTGGTATCCGCCCCCGTCGGCCCTCGTCCTGTCTATGATTCGGATGTGGTATATATATTATCTTTATAACTATTGGCTCATTTATTGTTTATGAAAATTATGCCGACCAACGTGACATAGATTTTATTTATGTAGGATGTATGTGAATCGGAAATGCCAACCGACCCTATTGTCGAGAGGTTAAATTTAGTTGAAGAAGAAAACAATTTGTTGAAGGAAAAAATAAAAAAAAATTGAGGAGGAGAAGATGATATTGGAGTTGCATGTTGCGGATGTCGTCGATGATCACAAGATAAAGATGGATGCAATGCGCTTGAAGATTAGAAAGATTAGAAAATATGCCATTCATACCGAGGCTTGGTATCATTATGCCGTTGGATCAATTGTTACCTTGGTTGCGATTATGATCGCATTTGTTTTCGCATTGAAATGTTTTACATAGTTTCAATGTATGGTTTAATTAATTAGATGCTCTGGAGAGCTATATGTTGTTAGATGAGAACTATGTATGCACTTTGGTTTTAATGTCATGATGAACTTCTATTAATTTGGACACTTAATTATATATAATGCACGAAGATGAACCGGCAATGGATGTACGGTGACAGACACACCTGCGAGTACATTAAGGGCGTGCATGAGTTTCTCGATGCGGCTGAGGCAAACAAGCAGAATGGTTTTATGTGTTGTCCATACACTGAATGTGGGAATACGAGGTCTTACTCTAACCGGAAAATCCTTCACTCCCACCTGCTTTACAAGGGTTTCATGCCACACTATAATGTTTGGACGAGGCACAGAGAAATAGGGGTTATGATGGAAGACGGTGAAGAAGAAGAGTACGATGACAACTATGTGCCCCCTGAATACGGTGATGCTGCAACGGGGGGAGCTGGTGAAGATCAAGAGGAACCAGACAATGTGCCCAATGATGCTGCAATGGGTGAAGTTGCTGAAGATCAAGAGGAACCAGACGATGTGCCCGATGATGATGATCTCCGCCGGGTCATTGTCGATGCAAGGACGCAATGCAAAAGTCAAAAGGAGAAGCTGAAGTTCGATCGCATGTTAGAGGATCACAAAAAAGGGTTGTACCCCAATTGCGAAGATGGCAACACAAAGCTCGGTACCGTACTGGAATTGCTGCAGTGGAAGGCAGAGAATGCTGTGGCTGACAAAGGATTTCAGAAGCTACTGAAAATATTGAAGAAGAAGCTTCCAAAGGATAACGAATTGCCCGACAGTACATACGCAGCAAAGAAGGTCGTATGCCCTCTAGGATTGGAGGTGGAGAAGATACATGCATGCCCTAATGACTACATCCTCTGCCGCGGTGCATACAAGGATCTGAATGCATGCCCGGTATGCGGTGCATTGCGGTATAAGATCAGACGATATGACCCTGGTGATGTTGATGGCGAGCCCCCCAGGAAGAGGGTTCCTGCAAAGGTGATGTGGTATGCTCCTATAATACCACGGTTGAAACGTCTATTCAGAAATGAAGAGCATGCCAAGTTGATGCGATGGCACAGTGAGAACTGAAAGAAAGATGGGAAGTTGAGAGCACCCGCTGACGGGTCGCAGTGGAGAAAAATCGAGAGAAAGTACTGGGATGAGTTTGCAAAGGACCCAAGGAATGTATGGTTTGCTTTAAGCGCGGATGGCATTAATCCTTTCGGGGAGCAGAGCAGCAATCACAACACCTGGCCCGTGACTCTATGTATGTATAACCTTCCTCCTTGGATGTGCATGAAGCGGAAGTTCATTATGATTCCAGTTCTCATCCAAGGCCCTAAGCAACCCGGCAACGACATTGATGTGTACCTAAGGCCATTAGTTGAAGAACTTTTACAGCTGTGGAATGGAAACGGTGTACGTACATGGGATGAGCACAGACAGGAGGAATTTAACCTAAAGGCGTTGCTGTTCGTGACCATCAACGATTGGCCCGCTCTCAGTAACCTTTCAGGACAGACAAACAAAGGATACCACGCATGCACGCACTGTTTAGATGACACTGAAAGTATATACCTGGACAAATGTAGGAAGAATGTGTACCAGGGCCATCGTCGATTTCTTCCGACCAACCATCAATGTCGAAAGAAAGGCAAGCATTTCAAAGGCGAGGCAGATCACCGGAAGAATCCCGCCATGCGTACTGGTGATCACGTACTTGCTATGGTCAATGATTTACACGTAATCTTTGGAAATGGTCCCGGTGGACTAGCTGTTCCGAATGATGCTGAGGGACACGCACCCATGTGGAAGAAGAAATCTATATTTTGGGACCTACCCTACTGGAAATACCTAGAGGTCCGCTCTTCAATCGACGTGATGCACGTGACGAAGAACCTTTGTGTGAACCTGCTAGGCTTCTTGGGCGTGTATGGGAAGGCAAAAGATACACCTGAGGCACGGGAGGACCTGCAACATTTGCACGAAAAATACGGCATGCCTCCGAAGCAGTATAAAGGTCCTGCCAGCTACGCTCTTACGAAAGAAGAGAAAGAAATCTTCTTTGAATGCCTGCTCAGTATGAAGGTCACGACTGGCTTCTCGTCGAATATAAAGGGAATAATAAATATGCCAGAGAAAAAGTTTCAGAACCTAAAGTCTCATGACTGCCACGTGATTATGATGCAACTGCTTCCGGTTGCATTGAGGGGGCTTCTACCGGAAAACGTCCGATTAGCCATTGTGAAGCTATGTGCATTCCTCAATGCAATCTCTCAGAAGGTGATCGATCCAGAAATCGTACCAAGGCTAAGGAGTGATGTGGCGCAATGTCTTGTCAGTTTCGAGCTGGTGTTCCCACCATCCTTCTTCAATATCATGACGCACGTCCTAGTTCATCTAGTCGACGAGATTGTCATCCTGGGGCCCGTATTTCTACAAAATATGTTCCCCTTTGAGAGGTTCATGGGAGTCCTAAAGAAATATGTCCGTAACCGCGCTAGGCCAGAAGGAAGCATCTCCATGGGCCATCAAACAGAGGATCTTATCGGGTTTTGTGTTGACTTCATTCCTGGCCTTAAGAAGATAGGTCTCCCTAAATCACGGTATGAGGGGAGACTGACTGGAAAAGACACTCTTGGAAGTGACTCAATAATATCCAGGGACGGATATTCTTGGTCTCAAGCACACTACACAGTTCTATAGAACTCTACCTTGGTGACCCCGTATGTCGATGAACACAAGAACAGTCTGCACTCCAAATACCCGGAGCAGTGCGAAGACTGGATTACATGTGAACACATCAGGACTTTCAGCAGTTGGTTGGAAACACATCTCAGAGGTGACAACACTGTTTGTGATGAGTTGTACTTGTTGTCCAGGGGACCATCTTTGACTGTATTGACTTACAAAGGATACGAGATAAATGGGAATACATTTTACACGATCGCCCAAGATCAAAAGAGCACCAACCAAAACAGCAATGTCCGCTTTGATGCAGCAACCGAGAGCGGAAAGGACACATATTATGGTTACATAGTGGACATATGGGAACTTGACTACGGACCTGATTTTAAGGTCCCTTTGTTTAAGTGCAAATGGGTCAATCTGTCAGGCGGCGGGGTACAGGTAGACCCACAGTACGGAATGACAACAGTGGATCTGAAAAATCTTGGGTACACTAATGAACCGTTCGTCCTAGCCAATGATGTGGCACAGGTTATCTATGTGAAGGACATGTCTACCAAACCGAGAAAAAGAAAAGAAAAGGAAGCGAATACATCATACGATGAGCCAAAGCGCCACATAGTTCTTTCAGGAAAAAGGGACATCCTGGGAGTGGACGGCAAGACAGACATGTTTGAAGATTATGAAAAGTTTCATGAAATTCCTCCCTTCAATGTCAAGGCTGACCCAAGCATCCTGATAAACGATGAAGATTATCCATGGTTACGGCGCAATAAGCAAATTACACAAGCGAAGAAAAAGTGAAGACTTTCTCCCGCAACTATTATGATGATACCATGCCAACTTTGTAACACACGAGTATGCTACCATTGTCCGTTTTGTACATGCACATGCTATATGGGTGAAATTATGATACCATGCCAACTTTCAACTTTTTCAGAGTTCATTTGAAATGCTTTAATGTCTTATGGTTCGGCCCTCGTAATACCATTATTCAAATTTTAACTATTCAAATTTGAAAACTAATGGCACTAACAGAAAGTTTATAATTTTTTCTAAAACTGATGGCACTAACAGAAAGTTTATAATTTTTCTGACCTAAAAGCAAAAAGAATTAAAAAATAAAGCAAAAAACAAAAGAAAATAAATAATGCAAAAAACAAAACAAAAAACAGGAAAAAAAACTATTTTTATAGTAAAGTTAATCACAAACTTGTGATTCACACAAATTTCAAAGAATTCAAATTTTAACTATTCAAATTTGAAAACTAATGGCACTAACAGAAAGTTTAGAATTTTTCTAAAACTAATGGCACTAACAGAAAGTTTAAATTTTGCTGACCTAAAAGCAAAAAGAATTAAAAATGCAAAAAAACAAAAGAAAATAAATAATGCAAAAAACATAAAAAAAATGGAAAAAGTAAAGTTAATCACAAACTTGTGATTCAAACAAATTTCAAAGAATTCAAATTTTAACTATTCAAATTTTAAAACTAATGGCACTAACAGAAAGTTTACAATTTTTCTAAAACTAATGGCACTAACAGAAAGTTTATAATTTTGCTCCTCGCCCCTGGCCCATGACCATTAGTCCCGGTTTGTGCCACAAACCGGGACTAAAGGGTTTGTCCTTGTTGCGGGCAGAGTTTAGTCCCACCTCGACAACCGAAGGGGGCTCACACCGGTTTATAAGCCCTTCCCTCTCTGCCTTGTTGAGCTCCTCTGAAAGTGAAAATAGATGCCCTAATAGAGAAAAGTTTAACCTAAATTCAGAGTGAATTTCTCTGAAATTCATAGAAATTTACTATGAATTTAGGTTGAATTTTCTCTATAAGCGCATCTATTCTCATTTTTTTAGTAAGTTAATCACAAACTTGTGATTCACACAAATTTCAAAGAATTCAAATTTTAACTATTCAAATTTGAAAACTAATGGCACTAACAGAAAGTTTATAATTTTTCTAAAACTAATGGCACTAACAGAAAGTTTATAATTTTGCTAACCTAAAAGCAAACAAAATTAAAAATTAAAGCAAAAAACAAAAGAAAATAAATAATGCACAAAACAAATCAAAAAACAGGAAAAAAAACTATTTTTATAGTAAAGCTAATCACAAAATAAAATAAATAAAGCAACAAAGAAAACAAAAAAACTAAAAAATTGTTTTCAAATTTGAAAAATAATGGCAATAACAGAAAGTTTATAATTTTTCAAAAACTAAAAGCAAAAAGAATAAAAAAATAAAGCAAAAAACAAAACAAAATAAATAATGCAGAAAACAAAACAAAAAAAGTGGAAAAAATAGCAACAATAAGTATTTTGTTGTAAGTAGAAACAAAATAAAAGAATTAAAATAAAATAAAATAATTAAAAAGTTTATAATTTTTCTAAAACTAAAAGCATAAAGAATTAAAAAATAAAGCAAAAAACAAAAGAAAAGAAAATAAATAAAGCAACAAAAAAACAAAAAAGAAGTGCCACCTACTGGGCCCCCACGGCCTGAATACGACTAGAAACCCATCCAAGGGCCAGGATTCAGGCCCGCAGGAGGCCCAGTAGGCCCACAAGCATAGCAGTGTCAATTAGGCCCGTAAGCCTGCAATGGAGAGAAGCTCGAGAGGGGTGCGGCAGTGGGGCTCATAAACCATTGCGCACCCTCTCAACTAGCGAGGTGGGACTAAACTTTCGATGCCACAGCAGCACAAGGCCTTTGGTCCCGGTTGGTAGCAACAACCGGGACTAAAGGGGGCATTGACCAATGCCCCCCCTTTAGTCCCGGTTGGTGCTACCAACCGGGACCATAGGCCGCCGCTTCCCACCCTTTGGGCTGCTAAAAAGAGGCCTTTGGTCCCGGTTGGTGGCACCAACCGGGACTAATGCCCACCTTTAGTCTCGGTTGCTGCCACGAACCGGGACTAAAGGCTCTGCTATATAAGCCCACACTTAGGAAATTTTCACTCTCATCATGCAGTTGCCGCCCCCGACGACGCCGACGCCGCCCGCCCTGGCCCGCCCCCGTCGTCGCCGTCGCCCGCGCCCCTG
>NC_041390.1:3800257-3801783 GCF_002162155.2 Triticum dicoccoides | reverse complement strand
CCCGGCCCTCCCTCGTCGTCGCCCGCGCCGGCGCCTTCCCCGACGCGTGCCGCCCCAGCCCGCCGTCGCCGTCGCCCGTGCCCCCTACCCCGAGCGCGCGCCCACTGCCCCGTCGCCATCCTCGCCGCCAAACCTGCGGTCCTCCTGGTCCGGCCGGCGCCCTCCCTAGCTAGCATTTTTTTCATATATATGCTTTTTTTCTTATATATGCTTGTTTTATATATATATGTATATATGTTCTCTATGTATATATATGTTCATGTATATATGCAAAAGATAGTTTTTTAGAAAAATTAGGATTTTTTTTCTGTTCATAGATTTTTTTTGGTGATATTAATTATTTTAAATATGCAAATGTTTGTATATTCATATGAACAATGAATTAGGCAAGAAAGGAGAAGAAGAGGGGAGAGGAAGACGAGGAGAAATAAATAAGAAGAAGAAAAAAGAAGAAAAAGAAGAGGAGAAGAAGAAAGGAATAGAGGAGAAGAAGAGAAAAATAGAGGAAATATATATTCTATTTTTCTCTTCTTCTCCTCTATTCCTTTCTTCTTCTCCTCTTTTTTTTCTTCTTTTTTTTCTTCGACACGTGGGGGGGTCGATATACCCCCTCCCGATAACTTCAACACGAGGGGGGTCGATATACCCCCTCCCCGATAATATTATTTTTTTGTTCATATTTTTTTCATAGCATTATTTCCATGTATATATGTATGTGGCTATGTATGTATAGATGGATAGCATTTTTTTCCATGTATGTATGTCATTGTCGATATACTCCCTCCCCGTTAACTTCGACAGGAGGGGGGTCGATATAACCCTCCCCGTTAACTTCGACATGAGGGGGGGTCGATATACCCCCTCCCTGATAACTTCGACATGAGGGGGGTCGAGAACTAGTTTAGGGGGTCAAGGGTCGAGAACGTCGGACATTCATGAGAGAGGCGAGGAAGAAGGGGAAGAAGAGGGAGAAGAAGAGGAGAGGAAGAAGAGGAAGTCTTCTCCTCTATTCTTTCTTCTCTTCTTTTTTCTTCTTCTTCCTATATGTATTAGTTTTTTTATTTAGGTTGTTAATTAGTAGATATTAATTTTTTTCATATATGTATGGATGCATGTGATATGTACGTATGTATGTATGTATGTATCGGGTATGTCGTTGTCGATATACCCCCTACCCGATAACTTCGACATGCGGGGGTCGAGAGGGGGTCTAGGGTCACCGAGGGGTCGAGGGTCGTCGAACATGAGAGAAAGAAGAGGATAAAAAAAGAAGAGGATGAAGAAAAAAAAGAGGAAAGAAAGAATAGAGGAGTTCTTCTCCTCTATTCTTTCTTCTCCTCTTTTTTTTCTTCTTGTTCCTCTTTTTTTATCGGGAACGAGGGTCGTCGAGGGTCGTCGAGCGGTAGAGGAAACCGTAAATAGCAAGTATCGTCGGTGTGAGATACATGTGGCCGTCGGTGTCGGACACTACATCCACGTCCCACAAGTGACGCGGGCTTCGACGCCCACGTCACTTGTGGGACGTG
>NC_041390.1:3760393-3799542 GCF_002162155.2 Triticum dicoccoides | reverse complement strand
TATCGTCGATGTGAGATACATGTGGCCGTCGGTGTTGGACACTACATCCAAGTCCCACAAGTGACGCGGGCTTCGACGCCCACGTCACTTGTGGGACGTGGATGTAGTGTCCGACACCGACGGCCACATGTATCTCACACCCACGATACTTGCTATTTAGGGTTTCCTCTACCGCTCGGTGACCCTCGACGACCCTCGTTCCCGATAAAAAAAGAGGAAGAAGAAGAAAAAAAGAGGAGAAGAAAGAATAGAGGAGTTCTTACTCCTCTATTCTTTCTTCTCCTCTTTTTTTTCTTCTTCCTATTCTTTTTCTATCCTTGAAGCGTTGTCGTGGCCACCCCAAACCCTAGAGAAGCAGCGTCGAGGCCACCCCAAACCCTAGAGAAGCAGCATCGAGGCCACTAATTAATATTAGTTCTACGTTTGCCACTAATATATCCATCTGTCATGTTTGAATAATAATTGCCATGTTGTCAATATTTGTAGAAACTATGGACACCGCCCGAGACGAAGTACAAGAAGAATTGTTGGGGGACATAATCGCACGAGGAAGTGATGCCGTCTGCTCGTTGTTTCTTAACGACACCGACGGTCTGGAAGCAGCTGGCTATGATTATGATGGCTCCGGTGACCGTATGCCGATGCAAGAAGGAGACCGTGAGGACGGCTCCGATGACCCAATGCCGGTGCAAGAAGGAGACCGTGATGACGTCTCCGGTGACCGAACCGAGTCCGGCCAGGTATATATATTAGTTAAGCTTCTGCTGACTAGCTAATTGATGCATTCATTGTTTTGGTATGTACACATATTAATTAAGTCTTTGTTCTTTTTCTAGCCCTCCGGATCGAGCACAACTTCGGTAAAGAGACGAGGCCCGAAGAAAAAGTTGAGCTCGGATGAAAAGTTTGAGATCATAGCAATCGTTCTCGACGGCCAACCGATTGAACCCCTCCGGACAAAGAGCGCATTTGTTGCTCAGTGCGGGGTTTTGGTTAGGGACAAGATCCCGATCAGCATCCAGCAATGGTTAAAGCCGGCTACAGAAGACCCTGAGGTGTCTTATGTCAATGATATGCAGAAAAATGATCTTTGGACTGAGCTGAAGTCAAATTTCACCCTACCGCCAGAGGATGATCCGGAGAAGCCAGTTAAAGAGCAATTAATCAAGTCTTTTTCTCTTAAGAGGATGGCAGAACTATTCAGGAGGTGGAGGAAAGAGCTAAATAAGTTTGTCGAAAATAAAGAGACACCAGAATTCAAGGGCAGATATGAGAAGATCAGAGATCACTGGCCCGCATTTGTGGCCCACAGGACATCGGAAAAGAGTAAGAAGATGTCGGCGACGAACAAGCAAAATGCTGCGAAGAAGAAGCATCACCATCGCACGGGGTCAGGTGGCTACCTCGTAGCCCGGCCTAAGTGGTTCAAGACTGAGAATGATCTGGTTCATAAAGGGATCGAACCAGAGACAATTAACTGGCCAGACCGTTGCCGGACTTGGTTCTTCGGGGCTGGCGGAACACTGGACCCTGTAACAGGGAAGTGCACTTGGACGAACGATCAAATGGACATACCAGTCAGTAAGCTTAAGCAGTATATCGAAGCAGCGCAGGAAGGGACGTTCTTTCCAGACAGAGAGAACGACGAGCTCACAATGGCCCTCGGGAATCCTGAGCACCCTGGACGGACACGAGGCACGCCAGGCTCCATTCCGTGGAAGGTTGGGTTTCCGGACGTAGGCGGATACAAATCCCATGGGAGGAGGAAAAAAGTGCAGCAGACTCAAATACAGGCGCTGCAAGCAAGGGTAGACGCGATAGAGGAACGAGAAGCAAATCGCAGCAAACGTACTGCCGAAGCCTCCCCCGAAGCTACCCCGCCATCTCAGCGCAGAAGCAGTGTGGCTTCCACCGAGCTGCTTCAGCTGGAGCATGCCTTGACGGCTCATGCCAGCTATCCTGTGGATGCTATAACGGAGTCTCAAAATTGCCACCTTATGACGCAATGGACGAATTTGAAGGTCAAGGCGGTTGTTGGCTCTGTTTATCCTACTGAACCCGGCGCAATTTTTCACTGCCGGCCGATTCCAGAAGGATATGCTAAGGTGATGGTGGATGAAATAACGGAGGGATTTGAGGACCTCCAGGTTGACCACCCTACCGGCGAAGGGAGACTAGGCTGGGTTCTGCTCTGAAGACTCCATGCCTATGGCGGAAGGAGCTCATCAACCTTCCGAACTAGACGCCTCCGCCTCCTCCTCCTCCTCCGGCAAGTCAGGGCACTCCGCCTCCTCCACCGCCTCCTCCTCCGGCGAGTGATGATCAGGGCACTCGGCCAGCTCCTTCTCCGGCACGTGGCGGCACTCCGCCTCCTTCTCCGACGCGTGGCGGCACTCCGCCTCCTTCTCCGCCTGTGCCGGCGCGCCCGAGCAGCCAGCCTCCTCCTTCTCCGCCTCCTCAGCAAGGGCGGAAGAGACCTGCCGCCGGTCCGGCTGCTCCGGCGCGTCGTAGTCCTTCTCGTCTGCCTCGTAAGCAAGTAAAGAAGAACACCGCTCTGTCTGCTCTGCCGGCGTCTAGCAGTACAGCCAGAGGCGGGAGGACATACAGATTCGGTCCTTCTCTGAAGGCTCCACAGAAGTTACCATATGAGAGGACCCCGGAGGAGAATGCCGAGATCGCGCGAGAAGAAGTGAGGAACTTCTTTGAAGGGGTGAAAGCAAAGAAACATCCACCTCCGGAGGAGAAGGTAGATCCGGTGAAAG
Organism: Triticum dicoccoides; assembly: GCF_002162155.2. Classification (NCBI taxonomy): domain Eukaryota; kingdom Viridiplantae; phylum Streptophyta; class Magnoliopsida; order Poales; family Poaceae; genus Triticum; species Triticum dicoccoides. The sequence continues at coordinate 3,796,780 of NC_041390.1, read as the reverse complement.
CGAAGCGCACTTTGGCTACCCTGACAAAACCACCCAAGTCTCCGCCGAAAGGAAACTATGAGCGCATTATTGGAAAGGAATTATCCGAAGCGGAGTGGTCGGGAAGTACTGCCAGTGATCAAAGGCTGGAAGAACGACGAGCTGGGAAACAAATTGCCTAGCTCGGTGAACAAGCGAAGCAAACGTGCCCCCCGCTCAAGGTGCCTAGCGACAACGTCGCTAATGATCCGAGGATGGTGCCTGGTTATAGCAATCTTGGCGATTACCTGCCCGGTGATGTACATTATGATTTCATGGAGGTGCAGATACAAAGATACGAGTACGGGAAGCCTCTCGTCAAAGATGAAAGATCTCTATCAACGATGATGCAGTTCAAGTTGGAGCGATGGTCTTTTCCTACCAATCTATCCCCCAAGGAGCATGCGCGTAATACTTTGTTTCGATAACTAATAATTTTTTGCAATAAGTATGTGAGTTATTTATGACTAATGTTGAGTCCATGGATTATACACACTCTCACCCTTCCACTATTGCTAGCCTCTCTAGTACCGCACAACTTTCGCCGGTACCTTAAACCCACCATATACCTTCCTCAAAACAGCCACTATATCTACCTATTATGGCATTTCCATAGCCATTCTGAGATATATTTCCATGCAACCTTCCACCGTTCTGTTTATTATGACACGCTCCATTATTGTCATATTGCTATGCATGATCATGTAGTGTCGGGGATATACCCCGTGGTCTTCGTGAGCAAGCGAGTTGGATGCACACCCACTAGTTTACTTTGTTGAGCTTTCATACATTTACATCTCTAGTGCATCCGTTGCATGGCAATCCCTACTCACTCACATTGATATCTATTGATGGGCATCTCCATAGCCCGTTGATACGCCTAGTTGATGTGAGACTATCTTCTCCTTTTTGAATTCTCCACAACCACCATTCTATTCCACATATAGTGTTATGTCCATGGCTCACTCTCATATATTGCGTGAAGATTGAAAAAGTTTTAGAACATCAAAAGTATGAAACAATTGCTTGGCTTGTCATCGGGGTTGTGCATGATTTAAATACGTTGTGTGGTGAAGATGGAGCATAGCCAGACTATATGATTTTGTAGGGATAGCTTTCTTTGGCCATGTTATTTTGAGAAGACATGATTACTTTGTTAGTATGCTTGAAGTATTATTATTTTTATGTCAATATTAAACTTTTTTCTTGAATCTTATGGATCTGAACATTCATGTCAAAATGAAGAGAATTACTTAGAGAAATATGTTAGGTAGTGTCGGGGATATACCCCGCGGTATGATCCGGCCAGAGTTATAACCCGGCTGGGACTTGGTAAATCGGCAGGTGTTAAGGCAGGTGGTAAACCGCAGGTGTTAAGGCAGGTGGTAAACTGGCAGGTGTTAAGGCAGGTGGTAAACTGGTTGGTGTTAAGTCAGACGGTAAACCGGCAGGTTGTTAAACCGGCTGACAGTTAAGACAGACAGGTAAAACAGGCAGTTAACCCAGACGGTAAACCGGCTGGTTGTTAAACCGGCAGACCATCTTAAACCGGCAGGCCATCTTAAACTGGCAGACCATCTTAAACCGGCAGGCCATCTTAAACTGACAGACCATCTTAAACCGGCAGGCGATCTTAAACCGGCAAACAGTGATAACTGGGTTGCCAGGGGTTATGAAGCCCAAGATGTTAAGAAGCCCATGAAGATAAGTCAGAATAGTTAAGTCTTAAGTCTGAGTTAGACTCTACATGTAACCCGCCCCTTCAACATATATAAGGAGGGGCAGGGCTCCCCAAAGGGAGAAAAAAAAGAAGAAACAATCTTAAAGGGTTAGGGTTAACTGGGAGAGCCGGTTTACGGCGACTTCCTCATGATCATAATGAGAGGTAGCCTCAAACAGCACGTAGGGTTGTTACCGGATGATGTTTCCCGGGGCCCGAAGCTGTCTAAACCCTTGTCTTGCGTTGCGTCTCTCGATTCCACTCAACCCCTCTCAAGCTACCACATAGATGCGTTGGCCTCACGACTAAGTCCTCACACTAGGACATCTGCCGTGACGATTCCACGACAGGTAGCATTCCACATCAAAAATTGCGTTTTTATCATTTACCTACACGAGGACGAGCAGGAATTAAGCTCGGGGATGCTGATACGTCCCCAAGTATATATAATTTTTGATTGTTCCATGCTATTATATTATCAACCTTGGATGTTTTATATGCATTAATATGCTATTTTATATGATTTTTGGGACTAACCTATTAACCTAGAGCCTAGTGCCAGTTTCTGTTTTTCCTTGTCTTAGAGTATCGCGGAAAAGGAAAATCAAACGGAGTCCAATTGACCTAAAACTTCACTGAACTTATTTTTGGAACGGAAGCAATCCAGAAAACTTGGGGTGTATATATGGGAAGCAACGAGGAAGGCACGAGGCAGGGGGCGCGCCCTCCACCCTCGTGGGCCCCTCGTGTCCCCCCTGATGTATTTCTTCCTCCTATATATACCAATATACCCTAAAACCATCGGGGAGTAGAATAGATCGGGAGTTCCGCCGCCAGAAGCTTCCATAGCAACCGAGAACCAATCTAGACTCGTTCCGGCACGCTGCCAGAGGGGGAACCCCTCACCGGTGGCCATCTTCATCATCTCGGCAATCTCCATGACGAGGAGGGAGTAGTTCTCCGTCGGGGTTGAGAGTATGTACCAGTAGCTATGTGTTTGATCTCTCTCTCTCTCTCGTGTTCTTGAGGTGATACGATCTTGATGTATCGCGAGCTTTGCTATTATAGTTGGATCTTATGATGTTTCTGCCCCTCTACTCTCTTGTAATGGATTGAGTTTTCCCTTTGAAGTTATCTTATCAGATTGAGTCTTTAATGATTTTAGAACACTTGATGTATGTCTTGCATGTGCTTATCTATGGTGACAATGGGATATCACGTGATCCACTTGATGTATGTTTTGGTGATCAACTTGCGAGCTCCATGAACTTATGCATAGGGGTTGGCACACGTTTTCGTCTTGACTCTCCGGTAGAAACTTTGGGGCACTCTTTGAAGTTCTTTGTGTTGGTTGAATAGATGAATCTGAGATTGTGTGATGCATATCGTATAATCATACCCACGGATACTTGAGGTGACATTGGAGTATCTAGGTGACATTAGGGTTTTGGTTGATTTGTGTCTTAAGGTGTTATTCTAGTACGAACTCTATGATAGATCGAACGGATAGAATAGATTCATGTTATTTTACTACGGACTCTTGAATAGATCGATCAGAAAGGATAACTTTGAGGTGGTTTCATACCCTACCATAATCTCTTTGTTTGTTCTCCGCTATTAGTGACTTTGGAGTGACTCTTTGTTGCATGTTGAGGGATACTTATATGATCCAATTATGTTATTATTGTTGAGAGAACTTGCACTAGTGAAAGTACGAACCCTAGGCCTTGTTTCAACACATTGCAATACCGTTTGTGCTCACTTTTATCATTAGTTACCTTGCTGTTTTTATATTTTCAGATTACAAAAACCATTATCTACTATCCATATTGCACTTGTATCACCATCTCTTTGCTGAACTAGTGCACCTATACAATTTACCATTGTATTGGGTGTGTTGGGGACACAAGAGACTATTTGTTATTTGGTTGCAGGGTTGCTTGAGAGAGACCATCTTCATCCTACGCCTCCCACGGATTGATAAACCTTAGGTCATCCACTTGAGGGAAATTTGCTACTGTCCTACAAACCTCTGCACTTGGAGGCCCAACAACGTCTACAAGAAGAAGATTGTGTAGTAGACATCAGGGTCCCAAACTGTGCTTCTAAGGATCGAAGGTAACAGGAGACATGTACACAGTGTTTACCCATGTTCGAACCGTCTTGATGGAGGTAATACCCTACATCCTTGTTGATTGACTTTGATGAGTATAGGGGTTACAAAAGTTGATCTACCACGAGATCTTATTGGGTAAACCCTAGATGTCTAGCCTGTATGATTATGATTATGATTATCTCTAAGAACTAAACCCTCCGGTTTATATAGACACGGAGGGGGCTAGGGTTGTACAAAGTCGGTTTACAGAGAAAGGAATCTTCATATCCTCATGCCAAGCTTGCCTCCTACGCCAAGGAGAGTCCCATCCGGACACGGGGGAAATTCTTCCGTCTTGTATCTTCATGGCCCATCAGTCCGGCCCACGTCACATAGCCCGGACGCCTGAGGACCCCATAATCCAGGACTCCCTTGGTAGCCCCCGAACCAGTCTTCAATGTCGACGTGTCCGGCGCGTAAATTGTCTTTGGCATTGCAAGGTGGGTTCCTCCTCTGCAGATTTCAAAGCATATGAACCAAAGGATTGTATTCAGATTTATATCTTCGGTCTTGGAGAGCTCATCGAACAGCTCGGCTTTACATTAAATGTTATATCGTTCGGCTTCTGCACCATCGCTGCTCCGGCTTCCACGTGTCAGATGAATGTGAAGGGTCCAAGCATTTTTACACATAACACCGGGGCCATGTAGGGAAGGCGCCTATTTAAGGAGATTGAATCTCAGATGCCATTCCACGTCAGGCGTAAAATGCTTAGAGCTTGCCACAAGAAACCACGCAAGCATGGCTAGCGCTCCCAGTTCTGTATCCCATGCCCAGCTGACCAAGCTCCAGATGCAAGGATACTTCCCCCCTGCAGATCTAGTCCCTGTTCGGGCGGGATTAACCTCTTTTACTGGTGAAGCCCTGGCAGAAAATTTCCCTAAGCCTTCAGAAGGGGAGCGAGTGTGCTTCCTTTCCTTTTTATTAAGAGGCGTTGGATTTCCAATCCACCATTTCCTCCGAGGTCTCCTGGAGTACTATGGCCTCCAACTGCGCAACCTCACGCCAGGCTCTATTCTACACATCGCGGGCTTCGTCGCTCTCTGTGAGTTGTTCGTAGGCTGCGAGGCCTATTTTGAATTATGGAGGAAGCTTTTCTGCCTCGTCCCTCACTCCCAAAAGGGATCCATATTCGAGGTGGGTGGCGCCGAAGTGTGGCGCATAGCCGGGACAGGATACCTATCCGGTACTCCAAAGAAGGCATCCGAAGAGTGGCCCTCGGAGTTGTTTTATATTGAAGATGTCGTTCTCTCTGACCCAATCCAACGAGGCCTACCCGCTTTTTCCAATGCTCCGTTAAAGAAACGCCACAGCTGACACCCCCGAAGACTCGAGGAGGAAGACAGTGTGGAGGTTCAGAAGCTAATGGACAAGATAAAAACACTCGCCCAATCCGGGCTGCTCATTATTGAGGTAATGGCAATTTCAATAACGCGAGGCATTCAGCCCCTCCAATCCAGGGAAGTCCCCATGTGGCATTACAACAGAGAAGATGAAGCATCACGATGCCGACGTAAGGGTCCGAACAACTTTGCCGCCCTGGCCGCCATGCTGGCTGACCTTTTTAAGGGGGGGAAAGAGGAATTCACTCGCCTTAAGTGCCGAGATGGCTTTTCCCTGTACTACCCTCCCAGCTGGGTAAGCCTTCGCTCAATAACTTTACTTAAAACTCCTCCTAAATCGCACCCAGCTAAACTTAACCCCACCATTCTTTAACAGGAATGGAGGAAAGTTATCGTAGAGATCTATAGCCCCTCACAGCCGGAGGACCATGATCAGGACCTGGACCCGGATTTGAAGAGGATCCGAATATATCCGTAGAGCTTAAGGAGGGAGTTTTTATCAAGCGAGTTACGATGGCACGGAATTGGCCATTACATCCGACTACCCCAGCCTTCTCCCTTCTTCTCACGTAAGTACCTTGAAGATGTCTCCTCAAAAAGAGTTTTCTTATTGTGCTTCACCCGCTGCACTGTCTCGTATTTTAAAGGGGCGGTGCTCGCCTCGCCAATCCGCACCAGAGGTATCCCTTAAAATGGGGGAGCCCGCGCAAGGTGGGTCTTCGAAGAGAAAGGCGGATGGCGACACTGCCCAGCCTTCGTGGAAGAGGTATGGTTTCTCATGTGCCCCATGGCAATCATACCGAATTGTGACGTTCCTTACTGCACCATATTTTAGGAAGAGCGTTCGCCGGACTGTATCCGGAGACGTCGCGGGACATACGTCCAATAATCTGACCCCGTACCCTGCCTCTAGGGCTAGAGCTGATGCGGGAGCAATGCCGAATTGTCCTCTCTCTGAAGATTCAAATAATGTATCCGTCACCAACTCCGAAGTGGAGAGTGCCATGAACCATCGGCGCCGGAGGGCCGCTATGCACGACCCCAACTTTACTGAAGAGGCATTCAATGCCTTTAGCTCGCCGGATGCATACATCCGAGCTGCTAGGGACGGGCTTGCTAGAGCCACTTACCAGCTTTCAAAGGACATGCGGGTAAGATCGTACTGCGTAGATTTAATAATCATGTACCAGTAGCCCCCGAGACTTGAAAACAGTTGAAGCAACTAATTTTAAGGATTGTTGTATAAGCAGGTACTCACGGAGAAGAACAACATGCTGTCTCATGAGATGGAAAATTGTCGGACCCAGTTAACTACTGTTATCGCCAAACTAGAGAAGTCCAAGGAGGCACCGACTGGTAATGTCCCCTCCTTCCTAGAAAATATGATCATGTGCGAGTAATGTTTTTTTAATAAACATCGTTGTATTTACGATGGCACAATCACCGGGTCAGCTGGAAGAGAAACAGGAGGCCGTGAAGTGGCTAAACAAGATGCCGAAAGGCAAGAGGCCGCTGGTCAGCGTGTACTGACATGGACCAGGAATGAAAAGAATAAGTTGCAGGATGCTAACACCTAGCTAGGCGAAGGGCTGAAAGACGTGCGAGCTCAATTGGCGGACGCCTTGAACGAGAACCGAAAGCTGAGAGGCGGCATATTCAGTATGCTTTTTAACCTACTTCCGCACAGCTCGCTAATGCGAGTCCTAACAAATTATTATTGTAGGTGTGCTGACTGGGCGGCCCGAAGAAGAGGTTTCCGGATTTCAGGGCGACCTGCTACAAGAGCTATCGAAGGTGCATGAATGAGCCTAGAAAGCAATGAGAAAAATCGCGAAGGCTTTATGGCCAGCCGATTCTCCTCCAGGAAGTATGGAGGAACTCATTAATTTGTTCAAGAGAGCTCGGCGCCGTTTTGGGCTATGGACGATATCAGCCTGCGAGAAGGTCCGCGGGAAGCCTGGGCCATGGTGAAAACATGCTACACCGGACTTGATCTGAATCATATGGCGCGAGTCGGACCTCGAGGATCCGTTGGACAGGAAATTCCGGTCAACCTGGTGTACAACCAAGTGAAGATAGCCACCAAGTTTTCTCAGCAGGATTGTAAGCTCGACAACCTGTTAAAGGGTCTAGAGGAAAAAGAAATTTTTGAGTCCCAGTAGCAATGTACTTTATTGACAAACTTGTCTCCAGCCGAATTTGTAAAACGATTGTCATGGCAGACTTTCTGCTTCAACCTCCGAAAACCTTAGGTTTGGAGTGTTTCAGAATACTATACCGCAGGTAAACACCCAAGTATATTCGAAAACTAGGCAGTCCGGTCATAGTTGCTTGAACAGACAAGTTTTATTCGGGGAGTTATGTTATATTACAGTTGATTGTAAGAAACATCTTCCAGAGAGAATAGTTCCATTAAGGGTTCCTTTCCCTGGGCCAGCATGCAGTTTTTTGTGCATACCGAAACTGTGATGCTAAAAAATCACAGTATGTGTTATAATCTGGGGTTTTGTATTATAACGAGGGCAGTTTGTCTTATGCTCACCGACCAATCATTCCCTTAAGAACGCTAGCTTTCAGCGTCTGAGGTACACGTCTGGATAACCCGGCTGTAACAATCGCAAAGGTGCTGCCTTTATGCCCTAGCCGAACAAGCGGGAACGTAGGGCATAAGCAGAGGAGCCATGCAACTCAGCTTGGCAAAAACTGAAGTCATAAAGGTGCATATAATGGTGAAGAAAAGACATATGTGAGTAGACGACACATATATAGGGTGAGCTTGATGCTCGAAAAAAAGTAATAATAATAAGCTTCTTGTGAAAGAAGCCCCCGGGTGTTGTGGGGTATGTACATTTAAGGATGTATACCCCTCAAGTATGCGGTTTATCCGAACATGAGCCAAAAAGTCGTACAAAAACAAAAATAAGAAAGAAAAAAGAATAGAAAAAGGTGACGAACAGTGGGTTCGGACTTAGGCGTAGAATCTTCGGAGCCTTGCAGCGTTCCATGGGTTTGGCTCCAAGCGATTGTCCGATGCATTACAAAGGAGATAGGGTCCTCCAGTGAGAACTTCATCTATAATGAAGGGACCCTCCCATTTGGGCTTGAGCTTGTCCTTTTTCTTCTCTGGTAGTCGTAGAACGAGTTCACGGACATTTTAAGTCTTGGCCCGCACTTCTCTACTTTGGTATCTTTGAGCCTGTTGTTGGTAGAATGATGAGCGAGCTTTTGCAACATCGCGCTCTTCCTCCAGACCATCTAAGTCATCTTGCCGATCGATCTCGGCTTCTTTTTCCTCGTACATGCGAAATCGAGGTGAGTCATGGATAATGTCGCAGGGCAAGATGGCCTCAGTGCCGTACACCATAAAGAACGGTGTGTATCCGGTCGTGCGATTGGGCGTGGTCTGCAGCCCCCAGAGCATGGAGTCAAGCTCCTCAACCCAGTGTTTATTTGAATCATGTGACGATCGCACTAGTCTGTGGTTTAATGCTGCTCAATATCAGGCCATTAGCCCGTTCAACTTGACCATTTGTTTGAGGGTGATAGACGGAGGCGTAATCAAGCTTGATGCCCAGATTAGCGCACCAGGTTTTTACTTCGTTGGCTGTGAAGTTAGAGCCGTTATCGATGATGACGTTGGGTGGGACACCATAACGGTGTACGACAACGGATATGAAATCTATCACTGGTCCGACTTTGGCCGTTTTAACCATCTTGTCCTCTATCCATTTGGTGAATTTATCCACCATGACCAATAGATATTTTTTCTTGTGGCTTCCCCCTTTAAGGGGTCCGACCACGTCAAGCCCCCAGACCGCAAAGGGCCAAGTAATGGGGATTGTTTGTAGGGCGGTAGGCGGCATATGGCTTTGGTTGGCGAAAAGCTGGCATCCTACACAACACTGGACGAGGTCTTGTGCATCTGCTCAGGCCGTAGGCCAGAAAAATCCCGTTCGGAAGGCCTTACTTACAAGGGCCTGAGTGTCGGTGTCAAAACCGGCGGATCTCGGGTAGGGGGTCCCGAACTGTGCGTCTAGGCGGATGGTAACAGGAGGCAGGGGACACGATGATTTACCCAGGTTCGGTCCCTCTTGACGGAGGTAAAGCCCTACGTCCTGCTTGATTAATATTGATGATATGGGTAGTACAAGAGTAGATCTACCACGAGATCAAGGAGGCTAAACCCTAGAAGCTAGCCTATGGTATGATTGTTGTTGCTACGGACTAAAACCCTCCGGTTTATATAGACACCGGAGAGGGCTAGGGTTACACAGAGTCGGTTACAATGGTAGGAGATCTACATATCCGTATCGCCAAGCTTGCCTTCCACGCCAAGGAAAGTCCCTTCCGGACACGGGACGAAGTCTTCAATCTTGTATCTTCATAGTCTAGGAGTCCGGCCGAAGGTACAGTCCGGCTATCCGGACACCCCCTAATCCAGGATTCCCTCAGTAACCCCCGAACCAGGCTTCAATGACGACGAGTCCGGCGCGCAAATTGTCTTCGGCATTGCAAGGCGGGTTCTCCTGCAAATTCCGTGTACCTGTTGAATAATGTTCATTTTCTTGTAAATGTAGCGCTCCTTGGCTTCTACGCCCAATAATGGTCGTCTTCCACGTGTCAAACGAATACGAAAAGTCAGGGTGTTTTTACATTTACACCCCTAGCCGCGTGAATGAGCCGCCTATTTAAGGGGACGAGGATTTAGATCCAAACCACACCTTATCCCCTCCGCGAGTATTCATCAGAGCGTATCCGACAGAGGTACATTCTATCATGGCCGGCCGCCGCAGTTCCTCCTCTCGTCCTTCCAGCCCTCGGCCTGGAGATTGGGAGAGATGCTCCATCCCGCACAGCGAGCTAGTGATGCTCCAGACCAAGGGATTTCTCCCCCTGGTCTATATGGTCCCGGTTCGAGCCGGACTTGCCACCTATAATGGGGGAGAGCAAGCGGAGAGCACCCCCAATCCCTCCAAAGGAGAGCGGGTATGCCTTGTCCCTTACTTAATAAGAGGGCTCGGATTTCCAATTCATCCGTTTCTTCGGGGGCTCCTGGAGTTCTATGGCCTCCAGCTGCACAACCTCACGCCTGCCTCCATATTGCATATCGCGGGCTTCGTAGCCCTTTGCGAGCTGTTTTTGGGCTGCAAGGCTCATTTCGCGCTGTGGAAAAGGCTATTCTGCCTTGTGCCCCGTTCTCAGAAGGGGTCAATATATCAAGTGGGCGGTGCCGAAGTGTGGCGCATCACCGGGACCAGATATCTATCCGGAACCCCAAAGAAGGCGTCCGAGGACTGGCCTTCGAAATGATTTTATATAGAGGATGTCCCGCTGCCGGATCCTGTCCGGATCGGCCTCCCTGAGTTTGACAGTGCTCCCCTAAAGAAGCGCCTAAGCTGGCGTCCACGGAGCCCTTAGAGGGAAAGCGACAAAGACGCCCTTTACCTGATGGGCCAGATAAGATTGTTAGCTCATTCCGGACTGACCATGATCGGGGTCATGGCCGCATGCATCATGCGAGGGGTGCAGCCGCTTCAGTATAGAGGCCACCCCATGTGGGACTTCAACGGGGAGGATGACGCCACCCGCCACGACCGTAAGGGGCCGGATTCGGCTGCCGCTCTAATAAAGATCTTGTCCGCTTTGTACAAGGGAGAAGAGGAGGAATTTCTCCGCGTCAACCCACAGGGTGGATTTTCTATGTACAATCCCCCAAGTTGGGTAAGTGGACACTTTTACTTGCCCATCCGTTTTATATTCCCATCGTTAAATATTCAGTCTAATGTCTTCAACGCAGGAACTGCACCAGGCTGTTAAAGAAATAAACAGCCCTCCTCCACAACCCAAGGATCCGGGACGATCCCTCGACCCGGCCTCTCAAGAGGATCGGGACTTATCTGTGGAGCTGATTGATGGTGTGTTTCATCAATTGAGCAAGGACAACGCCTTGGTGGCCATTACGGCCGATTACCCAGGGCTACTCCCGGCCTCACAGGTAACTGAAACCGAAGTCCCAGCACTTTGAAAAGGGATCTATCCTTGTGTGTTTTCGATTGCCGTATGACAACCGTGTTTTGCAAGGGAGGTCCTTGAGACGGGAGGCTGAGCCTGCGGCGAGTAGCCAACGAGGGGCGGCAAGGCCCCGCGGGCTGAAAAGAAGTGCGGTCCGGACTGAGACGCCGGCGCAAAGGTATAGCGGGCCATCTTATTCCTAGGTGTTATTCCTTCAAGGCATATTAACGCTCGTGCTCTCTTCAGGACGAAGAGACCTCACCGGACTATAACCGGAGAGGTTGCCAATCGCGCCTCCACCAGCCAGGCTCCAAAGCCTGGTCCGGAAGCAGAGGCGAACACAAGGCGCGCACCGGACGCTCCTCCGACAGAGGATGCGGACAGGCTGTCTGCCACCAATTCCGAGGTGGAGAGTGCCATGAACCACAGGCATCGCCGGACAGTCCTTCGCGACGCTTGTTTCTCCCAAGAGGCATTGGATGACTTCAATTTGGGAGATGCGTACCTCCGTACCGCTCAAAATGGTCTATCCAGAGCCACGGAGCAATATGTAAAAGACATACGGGTAAGAAAATTTTGGTAATTATATATATACCAGTAGCCCCCGAGACTTGAAACAGTTAGAATAACTGATTTAAGGATCATTTGTTATGCAGGTTCTTACAGAAAAGAATACCCTACTGTCCCAGGAGTTGGAAGAGTGCAAAGCCCAACTTGAGGCCACACTAGCCGCGGCAGGGGAGCCCAAGGAGACCCCCTCTGGTAATATACGCTTCGAAAGATAAGTATTTTGCGAAGTGCGGCGTGGGTGCAAATCTGACAAATGAAATTGCAGATGGCGCCGGATTAAATCCGGAAAAGCAACAACTCCTACGCCAGCTGAAGTCTGGTGAGAGTGTGCTCACAAAGGTGAGGCGGGAGAAGAACGATCTCCAGGATGCCAACACCAAGCTGGGTGTTGAACTGAAGGATGTTCGTGCCCAGCTGTTGGACTCCGTTAAGGAGAATCAGCGGCTTCGACGCGGCATATTTAGTAAGTGCCTAAACGAACTTTGAAAAAAGAGTTCGGCGAGGAAGTCGACTAATAGAGTAATGTCTGTAGGTATGCTAACAGGTCGTCCTGCAGAGGAAATGCCCGGTTCTACGGGTGACCTTCTTCCCGAGCTCTCACAACTACACGAGCGAGTTCGGCAGGTGATGCAAGGCGTCGCCCAGGCCTTGTGGCCATCTGTCGGTGTCAAAACCTGCGGATCTCGGGTAGGGGGTCCCGAACTGTGCGTCTAGGCCGGATGGTAACAGGAGGCAAGGGACACGAAGTTTTACCCAGTTTCGGGCCCTCTCAATGAAGGTAAAACCCTACGTCATGCTTGATTAATATTGATGATATGGGTAGTACAAGAGTAGATCTACCACGAGATCAGAGAGGCTAAAACCCTAGAATCTAGCCTATGGTATGATTGTTGATGTGTATGTCGTCCTACGGACTAAAACCCTCCGGTTTATATAGACATCGGATAGGGTTAGGGTTACATAGAGTCGGTTACAATGGTAGGAGATCTGAATATCCGTACCGCCAAGCTTGCCTTCCACGCCAAGGAAAGTCCCTTCCGGACACGGGACGAAGTCTTCAATCTTGTATCTTCATAGTCCAGGAGTCCGACTGAAAGTATAGTCCGGCCATCCGGACACCCCCTAATCCAGGACTCCCTCAGTAGCTCCTGAACCATGCTTCCATGACGACGAGTCCGGCGCGCAAATTGTCTTCGGCATTGCAAGACGGGTTCCTCCTCCAAGTACTTCATAGAAGAATTTGAACACAAAGGTAGTGTACGGCTCTGCAAAATAAGTTTCCACATATTGCCATAGAGAGAATAATATTTACACAAATCTAATCTGCTGACGTATCCCGTGGCGTGACATAACACCACAGCCAAGCTTTTATTCGAACCGTTTTACTGTCCCATCTCAGCGCGCTATGCGAGGCGGTTTCCTTGGCACGCCTTGTTAAAGCAGAGATCGTGTCCCCTTATTCTGGGATTCTCATCAATACGGGCGTGGGTAACCCAACCGCGCCTTTGATTACGGCGCTTGGGAGATAAGCGAGTTTTACCAGGCTGGTGGGGACATGTAGTTGCGTCCACCCATATAAGGGGATAAGGATCCACCTTTTCACCTACGCCTTCTTCCTCCTTCACCTATCCATTCTTGCGCACTCGAGCTCCAGCGCCCAAGTCCGCGCTCCTCACCTCAACCTTCTCCAGCCATGTCCGGAGCGGGAGGCAAGTGGATGGTCTCCTCCGTCACAGAGGGACATATCAAAAAGCTGAGGAAGGCCGGATACCTGTCTAACGACATCGCGTACCGGCTCCCCGAAAAGGGGCAGCTCATCCCCACTCCCAGGCCCCATGAGAGGGTGGTATTCCTCCACCATTTCCTCCGCCGACTGGGCTTCCCTCTGCATCCATTTATCCGGGGGCTCATGTTCTACTACGGCCTGGATTTCCATGATCTGGCCCTGAATTTTGTCCTCAACATCTCGGCGTTTATCGTCGTGTGCGAGGCTTTCCTCCGCATCCGCCCCCATTTCGGCCTATGGCTCAAGACTTTCAACGTCAAGCCGAAGGTGGTGAGCGGCAACCAAGCGGAATGTGGAGGAGCCATGGTGGGCAAGATGGCCAACGTCCTATGGCCCGAGGGCTCCTTTGTGGAGACCCTGAAGGGGTGGCAATCGGGGTGGTTTTACATCACCGAGCCACGCGACGCCGAATGGGTCGCACCCCCTGAGTTCTGGTCCGGAACCCCAACGCGGCTCACGTCTTGGAAAGAGACGGGCCTGTCGTGGGGTAAAAAAGGAGAGCTGACCGGACTCCAAACATGCATCAAAACCCTGGTGGACAGGAAGCTCAAACTTGTCAACGTAGTCCAGGTTATGCTCTTGATCCTCCCGTGTCAACAATGGGCTTTCAACCTGTGGGAGTTCGACCCGGCGCGGCACCAAACTCTGAGCAGGTTCTTTGACATGACATACGAAGATGTTTGGAAGGTGCTTTCCAAAGGCGCTGTGGCTCCCGCATCCGCTACTGAGGATCGCGGATTCAGTGCACAGCGTCATGCTCTTGCGGTAAGCTGTATTTTTCCCTTTACAGGGTATCAGTGTTTCATAGTTTGACTCCATGCGGGATCTAAGCTCCCTTTCCTTTGACAGGATTGGCAGGTGACGTCCGGACAGATCAACTGTCCGGCTCCTTTGCCCGAAGGCCCAGCGGACGCCCAATTGGCGAAGCTGCTGGTTCCGACACCCTATGTGGTGCCGGAGAAGAAGGCCAAGAAGAAGGCCACGGGGACTCGAAAGAGTGCCCGACGCCCAGAGGTGTCGGATTCATCATCCGACGAATCCAAGACGCACTCCTCCCATGAAGATGAGGAGGAGGAAGAAGAGACCCCTCCCCCTCCAGCGGGGGAAGGGAAGAAAAGGAAGGTCGCCCCAACTGGGGAGGCCGAAGGGTCCAAGAAGGGAAAAACCCATCCTCCGGACTACTCCACCAATGCCGACGACGGTGAAGAGGAGTGGCCGCCCAGGGCCAAGCCCCTCGCGAAATCGTAAGTATCCGGATACCGGAATGATTTCATAGTATTCGTTTACTGTACAGCTTTCCCTTATGTCGAATGTGCTTATGCAGCCCCCCCAAAGACCGGCTCGACGCGTCATCGAGCGGCTCACTGGACTCGTCGGACATGAACTCGCTGTCGACGGCTTCCTCCCCCCGTCCTACGGACGACACCGAAGTGTTGTCCCAACAGGTTCCAAGGAGGAGGTGATCCTGGAGGTGCCGCAAGGCGACCTCCCGGACTCAAGGAGTAAAGGGGGCGAAACCCCCCGGGGTTCCAAGTCCGGCCCTAGGCCGGACACCACTCCGGAACCTTCAAAGGTTCCAGAGTCCGGCGGGGGACCTCCTTCCAAGAGGAGCAAGCCCACCGTGCCGGCGACCTCCGTCCAACCGGAGGTGCCGGACAATCTGCTGGAGGCGCTCCAAGGCGCCTCCATCGACGAGGGGCACCGCACCATTATGAGTGCGGTAGTCCAGAAGGTTCAGTCCGCCCAGAGCGGACTGACTGAAGCTTGTACAAGCCTTTTAATAGGCTTTGAGGTAAGTAAAGAATGTGTAAATAACATTACCGCATAGACAGTAGCCCCTGATGCTCTGTTTGGTGTTCAGAAAGAAAAGCCGAATAGAAGATCAAATAAAAATCGCAGGAGTCTAAAAAGAGTCAATATGCGTGTGCAGGCTTCCCTGCTGGCGTCCACCGCACTGACTGCAGAGGTGGACGTGCTAAAGTAGGACCTCGAGCGGTCCGAGCAAGAGCTTGGACGTGCCAAAAAGCAGCTCGAGGACAATGAAGGTAAGAAATACCTTGTTTAAATTAAACATATATGTACAAAAAGGTGCAATTGCAAAAATGACAGGATTATCGTGGCTATTGTAGGGGCCACGTCTGAGGTGGCGACCCTGAAGCAAGCTCTGCTTGAGGCTGAGAAGAGGTCGGCCGCGGAGCGTGTTGAGCGAGAAAAGTATGAGGCCGAGGTTGGCAAGGTGCGGCAAGAGCTGCGGGCTCTCATGGAAAAACATGAGAGTTTGGAGCGTGACTCAAGGACGCAAGCGTCCGAGCTCGCATCGGCTACTGAAAGTGCCAAGTCCGCCAAGGCCGAATCCCAGAAGACCCTCCAGGAGTTGGATGAGGTGAAGAACATAGCGGCGGGTAAGGCATTCTTTATGCAAAGTAAACACATAAGCGTGAGTTACTTGTTACTTACCCGAATCCGGAGTTCTCCACGCGCGTTCGCAGATCTTCCCCGGAGTATATCTGATGCCGCCGCATTCTATCGAGCCAAGGAGGGTAGCTCGACGGAGAAGGTGTTCTGGTCTCAGTACGCTGAGGCCGGACACCCCGTGCCCCTGAGCGACCAGTTGAAGCAACTGGTCGAGCTCCACAAGGCGGCCGAACAGGCCATGAAGGGCCTCATAGTTCGGCTTTGGCCTAGAGAGGCTCAGCCTGGGAGCTATTTCGGGCTGGTGCGGCGGCTGGTGGAGGCCTGTCCAAGGCTCGAAATCATCAAGCGCTCCGTCTGCATTGAAGGTGCCCGTAGGGCCCTTGCCCGTGCGAAGGTGCACTGGGGCAAGCTGGATGCTGAGAAGCTGGTGAAGGACGGGCCACCGCCGGGGAAAGAGCATCGCAAGCCCGAAAATTATTATAAGGATGTTCTGAAGGGTGCCCGCCTTGTGGCGGAGGAATGCTCTATGGATGTAATCTTTGAGTAAAACTCGCTCATTTTGTCCCGTGCGCTGAAAACTTGTTCATATGCGCTTAAGCAATGCTGTTTGAATTTAAAATATTACCTTCTGTGCGGCTGTTTATCAATTCTGAGAGATGGCAAGTCATCGGCTTCTTCCCCCGTGCCGCTAGTGCTGAGGTGTTCGGGCATAAACCTGAGGGCTCTTTTTCCCATGTTTGGGTCCTTCGAGGGAGGCGCTCAGCCCAACGAACAAGGCAATCGGACTATAATGCGTGAACACTCTCACTTAGCCCTAGAATTCTATAATTTTAAATTTTGGCGAAGCCCCTGGTATTCGGAAGACCGAGTCCGGGGCACTATCCACGCCTTGGCCGGACAGAGCCGGCTCCTCGCCCTAAGCGGCATAAGCCTTTAAGGACTCGAAAAGACCTCTCGAACAGCGACCAGCTCTCGCCTCATCATGACGGTCAGTTTTAGCTTTCTCCACTGAGGTGCTCGACCCAGCTCAACCGGGGCACAACCGCAGTGGTTCTCCTAGTGCTACCTTAGCCGATATAGCGGAACGTAAGGCACCAAAACATAGGAGCCGGGCAAACCCAACTATTGACCCAAGACATGATTCGGAGCCGATGCATATAATGCTATAAGTTCGGGGTGCCGCACTTGTTAAAGTGTTCGGACTTCTCACACCATGTTGAGGGGTACTGAAGCCCCTGGCGTATTTTGGCTGTACCAACGTGTACGGATGCAACGTGTCGTTAAGGAACATATATAAATATATAATAAAGGTAATGCAAAAATAGACAAAAGCTATGCATTGTTTATTAAAAAGAGCTGCGATCAAAGCAGAACGATATAACTAATGCGATAAGCAAAAGGTTGGACTATGTAACATGTCCGCTCTAGGGGCAAGCTGCGGAATAATATGTGAAACAGGTATACTACTCGTGATAGAGACCACCTGGGAATTCCGTAATGCGGCGTGGCTTGTCTGCTTCCCTGGTTCTTGCATCGTTTGTGCGGCAATTGAACTGCCGAACAGGCCGTCCGAAGAATGGAGTCCTGAAAGTAAGAGAAAATGAAAAAAATCAGCAGCCCCTAGTGCGGTTTAAGTCGTGTTTCGGGCGTGCCGTGATGGTGCCCCTCCCCCTATGCCCATGGTATCTCTAGAGCGTAGTTATGTACGTGAAGTGCTGGCGTCGCCTTTTTGCGAGGGTTGGGATTGGGGCCGCATTGCTACGCCTGGTTGGATCGTGCTAGGCGGTCTTGTTGTAGGTTACTCCGGGCGCGCTTGACGGTGTTCCGTCGTTTACTGGCCGGACTGGAGAACTGCCTGGAGAGGCTGCTTTGTACTTCCGCTGCAAGGGCCGCCGTGTGCTCCTCCGTTCGGAGGCAGCGTTCGGTGTTTCCGTTGACCGTAATTACCCCTCGAGGGCCAGGCATCTTGAGCTTAAGGTATGCGTAATGCGGTACCGCATTGAACTTGGCAAATGCGGTTCGCCCGAGCAATGCGTGATAGCCACTGCGAAATGGGACTATGTCGAAGATTAACTCCTCGCTTCGGAAATTATCCGGAGATCCGAAGACCACTTCAAGTGTGACTGAGCCTGTACAGTTGGCCTCTAGACCGGTATTACGCCTTTAAAGGTCATTTTGGTGGGCTTAATCCTTGAGGGATATATACCCATTTTCCGCACTGTATCCTGGTAAAGTAGGTTCAGGCTGCTGCCGCCGTCCATAAGGACTCTAGTGAGATGAAATCCGTCAATAATTGGGTCTAGAACCAATGCAGCGAAGCCTCCGTGATGGATGCTAGTGGGATGGTCCCTTCGATCAAAGGTGATCGGGCAGGAGGACCATGGGTTGAACTTTGGGGCGACTGGCTCTATCGCGTATACGTCCCTTAACGCGCGCTTCCGCTCCCTCTTGGGGATGTGGGTTGCATATATCATGTTCACCATCCGCACTTGTGGGGGAAAACCCTTCTTTCCACTGTTGTTCGGCGGCCGGGGTTCCTCGTCGTCATCGCTATGCGGCCCCTTGTCTTTATTTTCGGCATTTAACTTGTCTGCCTGCTTGAACAACCAACAATCCCTGTTGGTGTGATTGGCCGGCTTTTTGGGGGTACCATGTATCTGGCATAAGCGGTCGAGTATTCGGTCTGAACTGGACGGGCCCCTAGGATTCCTTTTGAATGGCTTCTTCCGCTGACCGGATTTAGAGCCTCTGAATCCGGCATTAACTTCCATATCTTCAGCATTGTCGCCCTTAATGCGGCGCTTCTACTTGTTGCGACGCGACCTGCCACTAATGTCCCTGGTGTCCGAACTACCAGGGTTCTTGGTTATATTGTTGCTACGAGCAAGCCAGCTGTCTTCTCCCGGACAGAAGCGGGTCATGAGTGTCGCGAGTGCTGCCATAGATTTCGGCTTTTCCTGTCCAAGGTGCCGGGCTAGCCACTCGTCACGGATATTGTGCTTGAAGGCTGCTAGGGCCTCAGCGTCCGGACAGTCGACTATTTGATTTTTCTTTGTTAGGACCGTGTCCAGAATTGCCTGGCCGATTCATCTGGCTGCTGAATTACGTGACTTAGGTCATCGGCGTCTGGGGGTCGCACATAAGTGCCCTAGAAATTGTCGAGGAATGCGGCTTCCAGGTCCTCCCAACAACTGATTGATCCTGTTGGCAAGCTGTTAAGCCAATGCCGAGCTGGTCCTTTAAGCTTGAGTGGGAGGTATTTGATGGCGTGGAAATCATCGCCGCGGGCCATGTGGATATGAAGGAGATAATCCTCAATCCATACCGCAGGATCTGTTGTGCCATCATATGATTCGATGTTTACAGGTTTGAAACCCTCGGGGATTTGATGATCCATTATTTTGTCTGTGAAGCAGAGTGGGTGTGCGGCGCCTCTGTACTGGGCTATATCATGACGTAGCTCCAGTGAGCCTTGTCTATTGTATTCGGCCCTGCCGAATTTGTGGCCAGCGTGACGGATGCTGTCTCGGGCCGTGGGGCACCCACACCGATCCGTAGATCGATCTTGTTTGTTTAGCCTTGTCCTCCAGCATATCTCGTAATTCCGGCGCATATTCCCGTGACTTGGTAAGGGGTGCGGCTTCAGTGGAGGGCCGACAGGCCTCTCTGTCACGGCCACGAGGTGGCCGGTCGGCCGCATCAAGTGCTTCCTCCTCTAACTGGGGTAGCAACCTACGCTTTGGGTAGCTCTTGGAGGGGCGTTCGAGTTTATGCTCTTCGGCCGCGAGGACTTCAGTCCATCTGTCGACTAGCAAATCTTGATCAGCTCTAAGATGTTGCTGTTTTTTCTTGAGGCTTCTTGTCGTGGCCATAAGCCTGCGTTGGAAACACTTTTGCTCGACGGGATCCTCCGGCACGACGAATTCGTCGTCATCGAGGCTTGCCTCGTCTTCGGAGGGAGGCATATAATTATCGTCATCGACCTCTCTGTCTGCCGCTCTCTCATGAGGGCTGGTTTCTCCATCCTCCAGTGCTAAATCTTGCTGGAGGGTGTTTTCTTCGGCGCTTTTCGGGTATTATTATCTCCCGTGCTGGAATCACCGTGTTTGTTTTGGCGGGATTTTGAGCGGCGCCGCTGACGTCGGCGCTTAGGCTGTTTCTTGGAGGGGTCATCCTCCGTTGTTCCATCGCCCTCTCCCTCTTTTGGGGTGTCCACCGTGTATATGTCATACGACGAGGTGGCTTTCCAGGGTCTAATAGGCACTGGTTCTTCATCATCTCCTTCATCGGCGTCCATATCGTCGATGTCTTCGGAGTCGAAGTCGAGCATGTCGGTTAAATCGTCGACAATGGCTACAAAGTGGGTGGTGGGTGGGCTTTGAATTTCTTCATTGTCCGAATCCCAACCCTGCTGGCCGCAGTCCGGCCAGGCCTCTCCTGATAAAGAGAGAGACTTCGGTGACTTTAGAATATCGCCAAAAGGCGAGTGCTGAAAGATGTCCGCGGCAGTGAACTCCATGATCGGCGCCCAATCGGATTCGATTGGCAGGGGCGCGGAGTGTTCGGAGTCCGGGGAGGAGTCCGGCTCCTTGGAGTCACGAGTCTCGCAGAGTACGGGGCCGATGTTCGGCTTAATCGCCGTTGGCGTCGCAGCCCCCGAGGTGGCGTCCAACCGCCCATCCTCGATCGGCGCAGTTGGATCCGAATCAAGGATCGGAGCCGATGCGGGTGCGGCCTCCAGGGCACTGTTCGGCGGCAGAGCTAGATCATGCTCGTCGGGACAGTGCGGCGCGCTCGGCAGTGGCTCGAATCCGTCGAAGATCAAGTCCCCGCGGATGTCAGCCGTGTAGTTTAAACTTCCGAATCTGACCTGACGACCAGGGGCGTAGCTTTCAATCTGCTCCAGATGGCCAAGTGAATTGGCCCGCAGTGCGAAGCCGCCGAAGACGAAGATCTGTCCGGGGAGGAAGGTCTCACCCAGGACTACATCGTTGTTGAAGATCGTAGGAGCCATCGAGCCTGTCGGCGACGACACAGAGGAACTCTCAATGAAAGCACCAATGTCGGTGTCAAAACCGGCGGATCTCGGGTAGGGGGTCCCGAACTGTGCGTCTAGGCCGGATGGTAACAGGAGGCAAGGGACACGAAGTTTTACCCAGGTTCGGGCCCTCTCGATGGAGGTAAAACCCTACGTCCTGCTTGATTAATATTGATGATATGGGTAGTACAAGAGTAGATCTACCACGAGATCAGAGAGGCTAAAACCCTATAAGCTAGCCTATGGTATGATTGTTGATGTGCATGTCGCCCTACGGACTAAAACCCTCCGGTTTATATAGACACCGGATAGGGTTAGGGTTACATAGAGTCGGTTACAATGGTACGAGATCTGAATATCCGTATCGCCAAGCTTGCCTTCCACGCCAAGGAAAGTCCCTTCCGGACACGGGACGAAGTGTTCAATCTTGTATCTTCATAGTCCAGGAGTCTGGCTGAAAGTATAGTCCGGCCATCCGGACACCCCCTAATCCAGGACTCCCTCACCATCCGTCTCCATGCCCGAAGGCCTTGGAGAGCTTGTAGAGAAGCTGAAGGGAGCGCGGCGGCGCTTCCGATTGTGGAAGATGTCGGCCTGTCGTCAAGGCGCCAGGGAGGCCTGGGCCATGGTGAAGATGCGGTACACGAAGGCTGACCCAAACCACATGGCCGAGGTCGGACCCGTGGGGCCCGATGGGAAGGAGATCCCTGTGAGCTTAGTATACGGCCAAGTAGAATTGGCCGCAAAGTATTCACAATAGGACTGTAAGCTAGACAGCCTGTTAGATGGTATTGAAGAGGAATACAATCAGTTAGATTGACTATGTAATTTTAATTGACATGTGTAATGCCTTCTAGCCGGATTGTAGATCGTTTGTCATGGCCGACCTTTTTGCTTCAACCTCGGGACCTGACGGTCCGGAGTGTGTCCGAATACCCTCGCGGTTATATAAGAACCGGGGTATGCATGGAGACCAGGCGTAGGGGTCATTAGTGCTTGAACAGACAAGTGCCCAACTAGTTATGTTATATTACATGGTTAGTAAGAAACATCTTCCAGGGAGAATAGTTCCGTTAGGGGTTCCTTTCCCTGGGAGGCTTTCCCTAAAGTGCATGTCCATTCTGCGAAAAGAGACGCAGGAAAAACATCTGGGGCGTATAGATAAATAAGTGGAAGAAAAAGATCATCTTTAGTTCACTGACCGAATATTCCCTTAAGAACGCTAGCTTTCGGCTTCACCCAGTCTGAGGTACACATCCGGCTGACGCGGCAGTAACAATTGTAGAGGTGCTCCCTTTACCACCTAGTCGAACAATCGGGAACGTAGGGGTAAGCACAGGAGCCAGGCAACCCAGCTTGGCCAAAACTTAAGTCATATCGATGCATATAATGGTGAATAAAAGGTACATGCGGAAGTGTGACACATGTGTTGGGCATGGAGCCCGTATAAATAAGCTTCTGTTTAAAGAAGCCCCCAGGTTTAATGGGCGCGGATAGCGTGTCACTTTATGAGCCTTTAAAGGCTATAAGAGAGAGAGGAGAAGGAGAGAAATGTAAGACAGAAAGTATATAAAAATGGACAGAGGAAGGAGACGAACACAGAGTCTGGCGCTAGGCATAGAATCTTTGGAGACGGGCTGCGTTCCATGAGTTCAGCTCTAGTCGGTTATCCGATGCATCTCGCAGGCGGTACGCTCCACCAGTCAGGACTTGGTAAACTATGAAGGGACCTTCCCACTTGGGCTTGAGTTTGTCCTTTTTCTTGTCCGGCAGGCGTAGAACTAATTCGCCAACGTTGTAATTTTTGGCCCGTACTTCTCTGCTTTGGTATCTTCGAGCCTGCTGTTGATAGAATGCAGAACGGGCTTTTGCCACGTCACGTTCTTCCTCCAAGGCGTCCAAACTGTCCTGCCAATCGAGCTTGGCTTCTCTTTCTTCGTACATGCGCACTCGACGTGAGTCATGAATTATGTCGCAGGGCAAAACTGCCTCTGCGCCGTACACCATGAAGAATGGTGTGTATCCGGTGGTGCGATTCGGCGTGGGCCGCAGCCCCCAGAGTATGGAGTCGAGCTCCTCTACCCAGTGCGTATTAGATTCCTTAAGGGACCGCACTAATCTGGGTTTGATGCTGCTCATGATAAGACCATTTGCACGTTCGACCTGGCCATTAGTTTGTGGGTGATAGACGGAAGCATAATCGAGCTTGATGCCCATGCTTTTGCACCAGAGTTTTACCTCGTCGGTCATAAAGTTCGTGCCGTTATCAGTGATGATGCTGTGGGGGACGCCATAACGGTGTACAACCCCGGATATAAAGTCTATCACTGGTCCGGATTCGGCCGTCTTAACAGGCTTGGCTTCTATCCATTTGGTGAACTTATCCACCATGACCAGTAAGTATTTTTTCTTGTGGGTTCCGCCTTTAAGGGGTCCAACCATGTCAAGCCCCCAGACCGCGAAGGGCCAAGTGATGGGGATAGTTTGGAGGGCGGTGGGTGGCATATGGCTTTGGTTTGCAAAATGCTGGCAACCGACGCATCGTTGGACTAAGTCCTGGGCGTCTGCCCGGGCCGTCGGCCAATAAAAGCTTGTACGGAAGGCCTTGCTTACAAGGGACCGAGCTGCAGCGTGATGACCGCCGAGTCCGGCATGAATTTCAGCCAGGAGGTTCCGCCCTTCCTCTTCGGAGATGCACCTTTGAAGGACTCCGGTAGTGCTTTTCTTATAAAGCTCTCCCTCATGGACTTTATAGGCTTTAGATCGCCGCACTATGCAGCGTGCCTCATTTTGGTCCTCGGGGAGTTCCTGCCTAGTAAGGTAGGCGAGGAATGTTCTGTCCACGGGGCGATGACGGCCATTATTACGTGGGCTGAAGGTGTTATTTCATTGGAAGAGCCTCCAATTATGTCAGAGTGTTCGGTATTGGCAGTGCGGTTGGGTCCGGGCTGTTATTGCCGGGTTCCCCTTCCCATTCTACGGATGGCTTGAACAGCCTTTCCAAGAAGATGTTGGGTGGGACTACATCGCGTTTTGCGCCGATGCGTGCCAGGACATCTGCCGCCTGATTATTTTCCCGGGCTATATGGTGAAATTCGAGCCCTTCGAACCGAGCTGACATTTTTAGGACGGCATTGTGATAAGCTGCCATTTTTGGATCCTTGGCATCAAAGTCTCCATTTATTTGGGATATTGCGAGGTTCGAGTCCCCGGGCACCTCTAGGCGTTGAATGCCCATGGATACTGCCATCCGGAGACCATGTAAAAGGGCCTCATATTCGGCTGCATTGTTGGAGTCTGTGTACATTATCTGGAGTACGTATTGAACTGTGTCTCCTGTGAGGGACGTCAAAACGACGCCAGCCCCTAGACCGGCCAACATTTTGGAGCCATCAAAGTGCATGACCCAATTTGAATATGTGTCGTACTCTTTAGGCAGTTCGGCCTCCGTCCATTCTGCGACGAAGTCGGCCAAAACTTGCGACTTGATAGCTCGCCGTGGCTTGTAAGTTATGTCGAACGGGAGGAGCTCAATGGCCCATTTTGCAATCCGGCCCTTCGCGTCGCGGTTGTTTATAATATCGTTAAGTGGCACTTCCGAGGCTACTGTTATTGAACACTCTTGAAAGTAGTATCGCAGCTTCTGGGATGCCATAAATACCGCGTACGCAATCTTTTGATAATGCGGGTACCGTGACTTGCACGGAGTAAGGACAGTGGACACATAGTAGACCGGCTTTTGAAGGGGGAATTTGTGTCCGTTCGTTTCTCGTTCGACGACGAGCACTGCGCTTATGACCTGATGGGTTGCTCCAATGTATAATAGCATTGGTTCGCCAATGTTTGGCGCGGCCAGGACTGGGTTTGTTGCCAAGATGGCTTTTATTTCGTCGAGTCCGGCCGTGGCTGCGTCCGTCCACTCGAAGTGTTCGGTGCACCGAAGGAGGCGGTAAAGGGGTAGGGCCTTTTCTCCCAAGCGAGAGATAAAGCGGCTTAGAGCCGCCACGCATCCGGTTATTTTTGTATTTGTTTGAGGTCCTTCGGGATATCCAATTGTGACAGAGCTCGGATCTTGGCTGGATTTGCTTCAATTCCTCTACCGAATACAATGAAGCCCAAGAGCTTTCTGGCTGGAACACCGAAAACGCATTTTTCCGGGTTGAGCTTGATGTCGTTTGTTCGGAGGTTATCGAATGTTAGCCTAAAGTCGTCTACTAGAGATTCGACATGTCGTGTTTTAACGACCACATCATCTACGTATGCCTCCACTTTTTTGCCGATCTGGTTTGCCAGACATGTCTGAATCATGCGCTGATATGTTGCGCCAGCGTTTTTGAGCCCGAAGGGAATTGTGTTGAAGCAGAATGGGTCGTATGGTGTGATGAATGTCGTTGCGGCTTCGTCTGACTCTGCCATCTTTATTTTATGGTAGCCGGACTATGCATCGAGGAAACACAACGGATCGTGTCCTGCAGTAGCGTCGATAATTTGATCGATGCGGGGGAGAGGGAAGGGATCCTTTGGGCAAGCCTTGTTAAGGTCTTTAAAATCAATGCACACGCGCCAGGATTTGTCCTTCTTTGGTACCATCACCAGGTTTGCTAGCCAGTCCGGGTGTTTTATATCTTTGATGAATCCGGCCTCCAATAGCTTGGCTAGTTCCTCTCCCATGGCATGTCTCTTAGGTTCAGAAAAACGCCGAAGAGCCTGTTTGACTGGCTTGAATCCTTTTAGGATATTTAAGCTGTGTTCGGCTAGCCTTCGGGGATTCCTGGCATGTCTGAAGGGTGCCAGGCGAAAATGTCCCAGTTCTCTCGTAGGAACTCTCGCAGTGCGGCGTCTACATCAGGGTTTAACTATGCCCCGATGGAAGCTGTTTTATTGGGGTCCGTTGGATGGACCTGGAATTTGACTATTTCGTCCGCCGGTTTAAAGGAGGTGGACTTGGATCTTTTGTCGAGTATCACATCGTCCCTATTCACCGTGGAGCACAGCGCGGTCAGTTCCTCAGCCGCTAGGGCTTCGGATAGCGCCTCGAGGGCCAGTGCGGCTGTCTTGTTTTCGGCGCGGAGTGCTATGTCCGGATCACTAGCGAGAGTGATGATTCTGTTAGGCCCGGGCATCTTGAGCTTCATGTACCCGTAATGGGGTATTGCTTGGAAGATTGTAAACGCTTCCCGCCCTAGCAGAGCATGATATCCGCTACTGAATGGGGCCACTTGGAACGTGACCTCTTCGGACCTGTAATTATCCGGCGTGCCGAACACCACATCTAGTGTGATTTTTCCTGTACAGCACGCTTCCCAACTGGGGATTATTCCTCTAAAGGTTGTGCTGCTTCGCTCAATGCGGTTCCAGTCTATTTCCATTTTTTGAAGGGTTTCCTCATAAATGAGGTTCAATCCACTGCCGCCATCCATGAGTACCTTGGTAAGACGAAAGCCGTCCACTATTGGACTGAGGACCAATGCGGCTGGTGCTCGGGCTGTTCGGAATTTAGGTTCATCACTGGCATTAAAAGTAATAGCCGTGTCACTCCATGGGTTTATTGTTGCTACTTGGTAGACTTTGGCAAGGCTGCGGAGTGTTCTTTTTCGCATATTATTTGATGCGAAAGTCTCGAAGACTATTAATACCGTATTGGTGTCTCTGGGGTGGATTTCTGTGGCTTCTGGAATTAGAAGATCTTCGCCAATTTTTGCCACCTGCCGGAGTATCCAACATGCTCTAAGGCTGTGAGTTGGTGTGGCCCCCTCTGCACTATGAATTTTACAGGGTCCATTAAGCCATCCTTCAAATACGGTTCCGTGCCCTGTAGAGGGCTTTTGCTTTTTGGTATTGAACCCGGGTGTCTGGCAAGGATGCACCCTTTTATTTCGGACTGGGTTTGTATTCAGGGCTGGATTGTCCCAAAATTTTATTTCGGTTTTCCAGGCGCTTTCCATCGCACAGTACTTTCGTACTATGGACGCCAAGTCAGCGAAGCGTGTAATATCACGGTGACTTATGGCGTTGAGTATTCCCTTTTCCATGCAATTATTGCAGAAGAATGAAATTGCGTCTTCCTCACGGCAGTCCTTTATCCTGTTCATAACCAGGAGGAATCTGGCCCAGTAATGATGTACTCTTTCTTCGGGCTCTTGCCTAATTTGGGATAGATCGCTTATGTATGGGTGGGTGGGTGGAATCAAATCCGAAACCTCACCCAATCAGAGACCCAGGGGCCAAGGAGTTTCCGAACTCGGAAGTTTGGATTATTGGATGCTGTCCAATGAATCTAGCACGTTGACTGACTTTGAGTTCAGGTCTTGAGTGATGTCCTCCCCTCCGCGGGTATCCGGCTTGGAGGGATCGGGAATCCGGACATAGCTAGTCCTTAAGATAGATGAAGGGTCGCCGCACTGTCCCTCTACCACGGCAACGTGATGGGTTACCTGGGGAGAGTTAATCTCTCTCAGATCGGGTTTAGGCCCAATCTGGTCGTAATCCGTAGCGACTCCCAGGGCGGCGATGCGATCCAAGAGCTCTTTTAGGGAAGAGAGCTCCATTGGATCCAACTGCTCGGCGAATTCCGAGCTAACATGAAGATTGCTTTCGATGACCCGAGAGGTCATCGTCGGCGCAGCAGCCGAACAGGCGGTCATAAGGAAACCACCTAATCGGAGAGTTTGGCCGACAGCCAAAGCTCCCTTAGCAACGGTGCCGTCTTTAAAGACGGGATGAGGCATCCTTCCTGATGGCGACGGCACAGAGGAACTCTCAATGAACGCACCAATGTCGGTGTCAAAACCAGCGGATCTCGGGTAGGGGGTCCCGAACTGTGCGTCTAGGCAGATGGTAACAGGAGGCAGGGGACACGATGTTTTACCCAGGTTCGGGCCCTCTTGATGGAGGTAAAACCCTACGTCCTGCTTGATTAATATTGATGATATGGGTAGTACAAGAGTAGATCTACCACGAGATCAAGGAGGCTAAACCCTAGAAGCTAGCCTATGGTATGATTGTTGTTGCTACGGACTAAAACCCTCCGGTTTATATAGAATCCGGAGAAGGCTAGGGTTACACAGAGTCGGTTATAATGGTAGAAGATATACATATCCGTATCGCCAAGCTTGCCTTCCACGCCAAGGAAAGTCCCTTCCGGACATGGGACGAAGTCTTCAATCTTGTATCTTCATAGTCCAGGAGTCCGGCTGAAGGTATAGTCTGGCTATCCGGACACCCCCTAATCCAGGACTCCCTCACTGTCAGTGTCAAAACCGGCGGATCTCGGGTAGGGGGTCCCGAACTGTGCGTCTAGGCCGGATGGTAACAGGAGGCAGGGAACACGATGTTTTACCCAGGTTCGGGCCCTCTTGATGGAGGTAAAACCCTACGTCCTGCTTGATTAATATTGATGATATGGGTAGTACAAGAGTAGATCTACCACGAGATCAAGGAGGCTAAACCCTAGAAGCTAGCCTATGGTATGATTGTTGTCTATGGAGTTGATGTCCTACGGACTACAACCCTCCGGTTTATATGGACACCGGATAGGGTTAGGGTTACATAGAGTCGGTTACAATGGTAGGAGATCTTGAATATCCGCACCACCAAGCTTGCCTTCCACGCCAAGGAAAGTCCCATCCAGACACGGGACGAAGTCTTCAATCTTGTACCTTCATAGTCCAAGATTCCGGCTGAAGGTATAGTCCGGCTACCCGAACACCCCCTAATCCAGGACTCCCTCAGTAGCCCCTGAACCAGGCTTCAATGACGAGTCCGGCGCGCAAATTGTCTTCGCCATTGCAAGGAGGGTTCCTCCTCCAAGTCCTTCATAGAAGATTGTAAACACCAAGAGTAGTGTCCGGCTCTGCAAAATAAGCTTCCACATATTGCCATAGAGAGAATAATATTAACACAAATCAAATCTGCTGACGTATTCCGCAGTGCGTCGTCACACTATGGCCAAATCCTTTACTCGAATCGTTTTTACTTTTCCACCTCAGCACGTTTTGTGAGGCGGATTCCTTGGCACGTCTTGTCAAAGCAGAGATCGTGTACCCCCCTTTTACGGGATTCTCATCAATACGGACGTGGGTAACCCAATCGTGCCTGTTAGCATGTTTTCTCGATTAAAGGCGAGTCCCAAACGGTTACGGGGAGGGCTCCCGGTATTCAACCTCTTATAAAGAGACCAGGGCCTTACTCCTTTTCTCCAATCCCAAAACAAGTTCGCCCGTCGCCTCGAGTTCCAACACCCTAGGCTCCAGATTCCGGGCGCCTCGGACCTTCGATAATGTCCGATTCCGACCTTCAAGGCCGATGGATGCCCTCCTCCGTCACGGAGGAGGACGTGCTAAAGTTGAGAGAGGCTAAGTTCTTGACCGCCGAAATTTCGCATAGGTTGCCTGCTCAAAGGCAGGCTATCCCCAGTCCCCAGCCCGGTGAGAGCGTAGTGTTCATGTCTCACTTCCTTCGGGGGTTAGGCTTCCCGATGGATCCCTTTGTGAGGGGACTGCTGTTTTATTACGGGCTAGAATTCCACGACTTAGCTCCGGAGTCCATCCTCCATATCTCCTCGTTTATTGTTGTGTGCGAAGCGTTCCTCCGTGTTACCCCTCACTTTGGACTATGGCTCAAGACCTTCAAAGTGGAGCCAAAGATGATCAAGGGACGGCACACAGAGTGCGGAAGCGCTGTTATAAGCAAAAATGCTGATGCTCCATGGCCCGAGGGCTCTTTTCAAGAGGAGCTAGGCTTGTGGCAACGAGAGTGGTTTTATATCACCGCTCCCTGGAGCACCAAATGGGTGGCGCCTCCTGCCTTTCGCTCGGGTCTCCCACCACGGCTAGCATCATGGGTCAACAGAGGGTTAGATTGGGGTTTGCCCAAAGACGTGCCCTTGTTACAGGGACGTATTAAGGATCTCTTGGAAGGAGACCTCAGCATGGTCAAGGTGACGCAGGTCATGCTGATTCGCCGAATATTGCCCGGCAAACGTCGCCCCCTTCGCCTGTGGGAGTTTAATCCAGAGGGACCGCGAGCTCTCCAGAACTTCATGGGCGCAACGCCCGCGGAGATGTATAAACTGTTCTTCGGATCACAAGAGATGTGTCCGGATTTAACCGAGGACGTAGGCCTAAACTGCAATCGCCCGGATACTCAAGTAAGCAACCTTGTTCCCGGACCTTCTATCCGTATGATTGTCATAAACTTGCCCCTAAAAGAACCATCCTTTTAAACAGGAGTGGATAGCGAAGGCAAAGCTGATCACGTGTCCGGCTCCCTTTCTCGAAACCAGGCCGGATCCCGTGCTGGTCAGGATGCTGGAGATAATGCCTTTGGAGGGAAGCAAGGGGGAGGACAAGGAAACTATGGCCTCCTCGAAGGAGGCTGCTCTGAAGGGAGGAACCGACAATTCCTCTCCTAAGGGGGAGAAGAGAGCCACCTCTGACGACCCGGAAACCATGGCCTCGAAGCGGGGGAGAAAATCCTCGTCAGAGGGTCCGACGCCGGGGAGTTCCTCGGCCGGACTACGCCCTCAAGGGGATCAGCCCTCCAGCGAGCCGTAAGTAGAGAAAGATTTTCCTTTTGAGGGATGAGGGAAATCCTTGATTTATATCTGAGAAGATTAACCAAACCTTTACCTTGTAGCTCGGACCTCAGCCCTTCTCAGCAGAGCTCGTCTTCGGGGGATCTCCTTCCGGAGATGATGGAGAGCGGGACGCCTCCCCCTGTCGTGCCGCCTAGCGAGGCGGGCGACCCTGAGGTGTCGTCGCGGAGGGTTTCTCCGAATCCGGCAGGGGCGGAAGGTAGCTATGTGGCCCCTCGAGGTTCTCCGCGTCAGGCCTTCGAATGAGGTCATGGGACGAGCCCGGCACCGTCTGGTGCTCGGCCGGAGGAGCTAAAGATTCTGCTGGGGCGAGCTTCTATCTCAGAGGAGCACCGTGCATTGATGGGCATGGTGATTGAAAGGATTTCATCCGCAGAGAGCAGATTGCATGAGGCCGTCAAAAGTTTACTGACGGGTTTCGAGGTACATTAGATAATGTACACTTTTGTCAGTTGCGCATGAATAAGATGCGCCCTGTGTAGATAGTAGCCCCTAAGACTCTGCGCATCGTCAAGAAATGACGGCACGCGGAGGATCATAATCCCAGGTCTAAGATGTCGCCTTTGAATGTAGGCGGCAGGGTGTCCGGAATCGAGCTGAACTGACGATTTTGCCGAACTAAAGCGGCAACTGGACGTGGCAGATGCCGACATCACGCTTGTCAACAAGCGGCTTGATGAGGCTCAAGGTATGTAATTCCTCGGGCGGCATCAGGTAAGAACAGTTTTATTCCTGTGTCTTACATTGTGTGTGCTTAACGCAGATGGTGTGGCCGCCGTGGAGAGTCTTAGGGCAGAACTTGCCCGAGCTAAAGAACAAGCCAGAGAAAGTGATGCGGCCGCCAAGAAAGCCCTTGAAGAGCTGGGAGCCGAACAGGCTTCTCATTGCCGAAGCAAGGAAGAGATGGCCGAGATGGCCGAAAAGTTAAAAAGCGCTACAGACCGTTGCAGACTTCATGAAAAAGAAGACCAGGCGAAACAGACGGACTTAGAGAAGGCCGTTGCCAATGCCAAGGACGCGCGCTCTGCGATGAGAGCTGCGAAGGAGGAGCTGCGTCAGGCCGAACAGATTGCGGCTAGAAAGCCCTTTATGCTGCGAAGGAAATTTTGCGATCCGAAGTTTGCTCCGTTGGACCGGATGTGGAGGTTTGGCAGCGAGTGCTGCTGATGCAACCGAACACTTTCGAGATCAGAAAGATCGCGAAGTGGAAAAGCTTTTCTGGTCGTAGTTTCACAATCCAGAGCGTCCACTAGCAGTGGACGATCATTTGGCTCAATGGGCCGAACTGAATAAGTTGTCCGGACTCGCCATGAAGTACGTCATGGGTCACCTGTGGCCGGGGAGATCAGAGCCGAAGAGTTATTTCAGCTTGGTGCGGCAATTCCTTGACGCGGTGCCGCGTATAAATGCAATGAAGAGGTCAGCATGCATAGAGGGAGCAAGGATGGCTCTTGCCCGTGTTAAGACATACTGGGCAGAGATGGAGACCACGGTTGTTGCGTCCCGAGACTCGGACAAAAGCCGAGTACCCTCCGAGCACTATTTTCAGGAAGTTCTTGAAGGCACTCGTGTAATAGAGACGCAGTGCTCGAAAGATGCTATGTTATGATAGCATATGTAATTATAAAGTAATATTTTGATAAACTGTAGTGGCCTTTTTTATACTTGTGCCTTCAAGTATTGGGAACACCTCCTGTGCGGCCGTTTTAAGATATATATATATATACAAAATCTGAAAGACGGCAGTCGTTGGCTTCAGCCCCCACGCACATAGTGCGGGGGTGCTCGCAGAAGACGCATTTTCACACTTAACCCAACGTCTTGGTCCTACAAAGGAGGTGATAGCGCAGCGGGCCAGGCAACCGGACTATAATGCTTTAACACTTTCACTTAGCCATAGGAGCTTGACAGTGAGACTATTTAGGTAGCCCCTTGGTGGCGACTGCACTCGTCCGAGTTCGGGGCGCGTATGTGCCTGATCGGGAAGCGGCCCTTCGTCAAAGCGGAGGAATCCGATAGATTCCGATAGGTCATCGAGTGGCTGAGCAGTCTCACGCTACATCATGACAGTCAGTTTTCGGCTTTCTCTACTGAGGTGCTCGCCCGGCCGAACCGGGGCACAATTGCAGTAGTTCTCCTGGTGCTACCTTAGCCGATAGAGCGAAACGTAAGGTAGCCGAACTCAGGAGCCGGGCAACCCAACATTTGACCAAAGACATGATTCGGAGCTGATGCATATAATGCCAAAACTCGCGACGCCGAACACTCCCTAAGGTGTGCGGCCTTTATGAGTGCGGGCGAAACAACACTCTTTATTTAAAAAAGCCCCTAGTGTCCAGGTACGTGCAGAAATTCTGACGTGGCCACATGCCAAGACGCCAGCCTCCTCCTTGGTTATATCAGAAGAAACCAGGGGATGTGTAGCAACGAGAGACAATAAAAAAGGTTTACATAGGGTCTTAATCTAAAAAGAATCCTTTAGGACGGGTCCCTACTGCACGTCTGCGCCTGTGTCTGCGTTGTGTCGTATCCTGGACGGGTGCCGCATGACGTTCATCTGCAAAAGAGAGGAACTGAGTTGAAAACGGGTCGTGCGGATCAAAAGTTTAAAATAAACAAAGTAAAAAAATATAAGATTGAGCTTTATTGTCTCTTATGGTATATGCGTGGAGCCCCTAGTGCGGGGGTATATGGCCACTAAGCCTGCATCAATGATAATTTTGTACCGAACTCGTCTATCCGCGTTCGTGGTCTTGAATGACCTATTTCGAAGTTTTTTGGCCGGTGAGGCCATTTTGCTGTGGGGCTGTCAAAGCGGCCGCATAGTTCTCCGCTTGGGGAGGCGCACTTTAGTGCTTCCCCTTCAAAGAGATGATGCCTCGTGGACCAGGCATCTTAAGCGTAAGAGATGCATAATGCGGTATTGCGTTAAAGCGAGCGAAAGCTTCGCGTCCCAGTAGTGCTTGATAGCGACTTGAGAACGGGACGATATGGAAGGTCAGCTTTTCGCGGCGGAAGTTATCGGCAGAGCCGAATATGACTTCGAGCCGGAGAAAACCCATACAATGGGTGTCCGGACCAGGTATTACCCCTTGAAAGGAGGTTTTGCTGTGGTGGATTCTTGCTGGGTTTATCCCCATGTGATGGATTGTATCATGATATATCAGGTTTAGTCCAGTACCGCCGTCCATAAGGACATTTGAAAACTAGAGTCCGCCAATTATTGGATCGAGTATCAAGGCAGTCCAGCCCGCATTCTTGATATTTCTAGAATAATCTAGCTGATCGAAGATGATCGGTTTTGACAACCAGTGGCAGGACCCTTTGGGGATGGGTCGTGTGGTGCGTACCTTTACGGGCGCCACACGTTTTGTTATGTGAAGTAAGTTCACTGTTTTTACTTCTTGTGGGAAGTTCTTTTGTTTCCTGGTGCTCTGCTTTTGGGGTTCATCCTCGTCTTCGCTTGGTGTGTCGAGCCCCTTGTGTTCGGCATTGAGTCTGCCGGATTGTTTGAAAACTCAACAATCTCTGTGGGTATGGTTAGCAGGCTTCCCGGGAGTACTGTGTATCTGACATATCCTGTCCAGGATTTTATTTAGGTTGGATGGATCGTCCCTGTTATCCTGGAGGGGCGATTTTGCCTGATTTTGTCGTGAGCCTTTGAATCCGGCATTGACTGCCGTGCTCTTCGGACTTTTTTCCTTAGTCCGGCGACGGTCCTTGTTGCGTCGCGGTTTTCCGTTTCCATCCCTAGTTTCGGGTGTACTTGGGTCGCTGGGGCTGCACCTTGCCAACCAGCTGTCCTCCCCTGCACAAAAGCGGGTCATGAGGCTTGTTAGTGCGGCCATTGTTCTTGGCTTTTCTTGGCCGAGGTGTCTGGCGAGCCATTCGTCTCGGACGTTATGCCTGAAAGCTGCTAAGGCTTTGGCGTCCGGACAGTCGACTATCTGATTCTTTTTGGTGAGGAATCTATTCCAGAACTGCCGAGCTGATTCTCCGGGCTGTTGAGTTATGTGACTAAGATCGTCTGCGTCCAGAGGGCGGACATAGGTCCCTTGAAAGTTTGCTCGGAAATCGTCCTCGAGCTCTTCCCAGCTTCCAATTGTGTTTTCGGGAAGGCTTTTAAGCCAATGCCGGGCTAGCCCTTTAAGCTTAAGGGGTAAATATTTTATGGCGTGGAGATCATCTCCTCTAGCCATGTGTATGTGGAGGATATAATCCTCGATCCACACTCCAGGGTCTATTGTTCCATCATATGCCTCTATGTTTACGGGTTTGAATCCCTCTGGAAATTCATAGTCCAGGACCTCATCGGTGAAACATAGGGGGTGTGCGGTGCCCCTATATTTGGGTGTGCCGGATTCTGATGATGGCTTTGAAGGAAATATGCCCTAGAGGAAATAATAAAGATATTATTTATTTCCTTATATCATGATAAATGTTTATTATTCATGCTAGAATTGTATTAACCGGAAACATAATACATGTGTGAATACATAGACAAAACAAATTGTCACTAGTATGCCTCTACTTGACTAGCTCGTTAATCAAAGATGGTTATGTTTCCTAACCATGGACAAAGAGTTGTCATTTGATTAACGGGATCACATCATTAGTTGAATGATCTGATTGACATGACCCATTCCACTAGCTTAGCACCCGATCGTTTAGTATGTTGCTATTGCTTTCTTCATGACTTATACATGTTCCTATGACTATGAGATTATGTAACTCCCGTG
This sequence comes from Triticum dicoccoides, assembly GCF_002162155.2. NCBI lineage: Eukaryota > Viridiplantae > Streptophyta > Magnoliopsida > Poales > Poaceae > Triticum > Triticum dicoccoides. The sequence continues at coordinate 3,761,389 of NC_041390.1, read as the reverse complement.
TGCCGGAGGAACACTTTGTGTGCTACCAAACGTCACAACATAACTGGGTGATTATAAAGGTGCTCTACAGGTGTCTCCAAAGGTACATGTTGGGTTGACGTATTTCGAGATTAGGATTTGTCACTCCGATCGTCGGAGAGGTATCTCTGGGCCCTCTCGGTAATGCACATCACTTAAGCCTTGCAAGCATTGCAACTAATGAGTTAGTTGCGGGATGATGCATTACGGAACGAGTAAAGAGACTTGCCGGTAACGAGATTGAACTAGGTATTGGATACCGACGATCGAATCTCGAGCAAGTAACATACCGATGACAAAGGGAACAACGTATGTTGTTATGCGGTCTGACCGATAAAGATCTTCGTAGAATATGTGGGAGCCAATATGGGCATCCAGGTCCCGCTGTTGGTTATTGACCGGAGACGTGTCTCGGTCATGTCTACATTGTTCTCGAACCGTAGGGTTCGCACACTTAAAGTTACGATGACAGTTTCATTATGAGTTTATGTATTTTGATGTACCGAAGGTTGTTTGGAGTCCCGGATGTGATCACGGAAATGATGAGGAGTCTCAAAATGGTCGAGACATAAAGATTGATATATTGGACGGCTATATTCGGACACCGGAAGTGTTCCGGGGAAGTTTCGGATAAAACCGAAGAACCGGGGGGTTACCGGAACCCCCCGGGGGTTTAATGGGCCTCATGGGCCTATAGTGGAGAAGAGGAAAGGCAGCCAGGGCAGGCCGCGCGCCCCCTCTCCCCCTAGTCCGAATTGTACAAGGAGGGAGGGGTGGCGCCCCCCCCCCCTTTCGTTCCTCTCCTCTCTCCCTTCCTTCCCCCTCTCCTACTTGGACAAGGAAAGGGAGGGGAGTCCTACTCCTAGTAGGAGTAGGACTCCTCCTGCGTGCCTCCTACTAGGGCCGGCCGCACCCCCCCCCCCTTGGCTCCTTTATATACGGGGGCAAGGGGGCACCCTAGGACACACAAGTTGATCT
>NC_041390.1:3744267-3760041 GCF_002162155.2 Triticum dicoccoides | reverse complement strand
CTACTTGGACAAGGAAAGGGAGGGGAGTCCTACTCCTAGTAGGAGTAGGACTCCTCCTGCGTGCCTCCTACTAGGGCCGGCCGCACCCCCCCCCCTTGGCTCCTTTATATACGGGGGCAAGGGGGCACCCTAGGACACACAAGTTGATCTTCGTGATCGTTCCTTAGCCGTGTGCGGTGCCCCCCTCCACGATATTACACCTCGATCATACTGTAGCGGTGCTTAGGAGAAGCCCTACGACGGTTAAACATCAAGATAGTCACCACGCCATTGTGCTGACGAAACTCCTCCCCGAAGCTTTGCTGGATCGGAGCCCGGGGTGCGTCATCGAGCTGTACGTGTGTCAAGAACTCGAAGGTGCCGGAGTAACGGTGCTTGGATCGGTTGGACTGGGAAGATGTACGACTACTTCCTCTACGTTGCGTCAACGCTTCCGCGTCGATCTACAAGGGTACGTAGATCACATTCTCCCCTCTCGTTGCTATGCATCACCATGATCTTGCGTGTGCGTAGGAAAAAATTTTAAATTACTACGTTCCCCAACAGTGGCATCCGAGCCTAGGTTTTATGGTTTGATGTTATTTGCATGAGTAGAACACAAGTGAGTTGTGGGCGATATAAGTCATACTGCCTACCAGCATGTCATACTTTGGTTCGGCGGTATTGTTGGATGAAGCGGCCCGGACCGACATTACGTGTATGCTTACGCGAGACTGGTTCTACCGCCGTGCTTTGCACACAGGTGGCTGGCGGGTGTCAGTTTCTCCAACTTTAGTTGAACCGAGTGTGGCTACGCCCGGTCCTTGCGAAGGTTAAAACGGCATCAACTTGACAAACTATCGTTGTGGTTTTGATGCGTAGGTAAGATTGGTTCTTGCTTAAGCCCGTAGCAGCCATGTAAAACTTGCAACAAACAAAGTAGAGGACGTCTAACTTGTTTTTGCAGGGCATGTTGTGATGTGATATGGTCAAGACATGATGCTGAATTTTATTGTATGAGATGATCATGTTTTGTAACCGAGTTATCGGCAACTGGCAGGAGCCATATGGTTGTCACTTTATTGTATGCAATGCAATCACGCTGTAATGCTTTACTTTATCACTAAGCGGTAGCGATAGTCGTGGAAGCATAAGATTGGCGAGACGACAACGATGCTACGATGGAGATCAAGGTGTCGTGCCGGTGATGATGGTGATCATGGCGGTGCTTCAGAGATGGAGATCACAGGCACAAGATGATGATGGCCATATCATATCACTTATATTGATTGCATGTGATGTTTATCTTTTATGCATCTTATCTTGCTTTGATTGACGGTAGCATTATAAGATGATCTCTCACTAAATTATCAAGAAGTGTTCTCCCTGAGTATGCACCGTTGCGAAAGTTCTTCGTGCTGAGACACCACGTGATGATCGGGTGTGATAGGCTCTACGTACAAATACAACGAGTGCAAAACAGTTGCACACGCGGAATACTCAGGTTATACTTGACGAGCCAAGCATATACAAATATGGCCTCGGAACACGGAGACCGAAAGGTCGAGCGTGAATCATATAGTAGATATGATCAACATAGTGATGTTCACCAATGAAACTACTCCATCTCATGTGATGATCGGACATGGTTTAGTTGATTTGGATCACGTGATCACTTAGAGGATTAGAGGGATGTCTATCTAAGTGGGAGTTCTTTAAGTAATTTGATTAATTGAACTTAAATTTATCATGAACTTAGTACCTGATAGTATCTTGCTTATGTATGTTTGATTGTAGATAGATGGCCCGTGATGTTGTTCCGTTGAATTTTAATGCGTTCCTTGAGAAAGAAAAGTTGAAAGATGATGGTAGCAATTACATGGACTGGGTCCGTAACTTGAGGATTATCCTCATTGCTGCATAGAAGAATTACGTCCTGGAAGCACCGCTGGGTGCCAGGCCTGCTGCTGGAGCAACACCAGATGTTATGAACATCTGGTAGAGCAAAGCTGATGACTACTCGATAGTTCAGTGTGCCATGCTTTACGGCTTAGAAACGGGACTTCAACGACGTTTTGAACATCATGGTGTTGGCGAACGTTGCAGAAAACAAAAAAATTCCTACGGTTTCACCAAGATCCATCTATGAGTTCATCTAGCAACGAGTGATTGGATGCATCTACGTACCTTGTAGATTGCGAGCGGAAGCGTTCAAAGAACGGAGATGAGGGAGTCGTACTCGACGTGATCCGAATCACCGGAGATCCTAGCGCCGAACGGACGGCACCTCCGCATTCAACACACATACGGTCAGCGTAACGTCTCCTCCTTCTTGATCCAGCAAGGGGGAAGGAGAGGTTGAGGAAGATGGCTCCAGCAGCAGCATGACGGCGTGGTGGTGATGGAGCTGCAGTACTCCGGCAGGGTTTCGCCAAGCTCTATGGAGGAGGAGGAGGTGTTGGAGAGGGAGAGGGAGGCGCCAGGGCATGGGTGTGAGGCCCTTCCTCCCCCCCCCCCACTATATATAGGGGGCCTAGGGGGGGCGCCGGCCCTAGGAGATGCAATCTCCTAAGGGGGGGCGGCCAAGGGGTGGGGGGCTTCCCCCCAAGCAAGGGGGCGCCCCCCTTTAGGGTTTCCCCACCCTAGGCGCATGGGCCCTAGGGGGAAGTGGCGCCCCAGCCCACTTTGGGCTGGATCCCTTCCCACTTCAGCCCATGGGGCCCTCCGGGATAGGTGTCCCCACCCGGTGGACCCCCCGGACCCTTCCGGTGGTCCCGGTACAATACCGGTGACCCCGAAACTTGTCCTGATGGCCGAAATAGCACTTCCTATATATAATTCTTTACCTCCAGACCATTCTGAAACTCCTCGTGACGTCCGGGATCTCATCCGGGACTCCGAACAACATTCGGGTTACTGCATATACATATCCCTACAACTCTAGCGTCACTGAACCTTAAGTGTGTAGACCCTACGGGTTCGGGAGACATGTAGACATGACCGAGATTGCTCTCCGGTCAATAACCAACAGCGGGATCTGGATACCCATGTTGGCTCCCACATGCTCGTCGATGATCTCATCGGATGAACCATGATGTCGAGGATTCAAGCAACCCCGTATACAATTCCCTTTGTCAATCGGTATGTTACTTGCCCGAGATTCGATCATCGGTATCCCAATACCTCGTTCAATCTCGTTACCGGCAAGTCACTTTACTCGTACCGTAATGCATGATCCCGTGACCAGACACTTGGTCACTTTGAGCTCATTGTGATGATGCATTACCGAGTGGGCCCAGAGATACCTCTCCGTCATACGGGGTGACAAATCCCAGTCTTGATCCGTGTCAACCCAACAGACACTTTCGGAGATACCCGCAGTATACCTTTATAGTCACCCAGTTACGTTGTGACGTTTGGTACACCCAAAGCACTCCTACGGTATTCGGGAGTTACACGATCTCATGGTCTAAGGAAAGGATACATGACATTGGAAAAACTCTAGCAAACAAACTATACGATCTTGTGCTATGTTTAGGATTGGGTCTTGTCCATCACATCATTCTCCTAATGATGTGATCTCGTTATCAATGACATCCAATGTCCATAGTCAGGAAACCATGACTATCTGTTGATCAACGAGCTAGTCAACTAGAGGCTTACTAGGGACATGTTGGTGTCTATTATTCACACATGTATTACGATTTCCGGATAACACAATTATAGCATGAATAAAAGACAATTATCATGAACAAGGAAATATAATAATAATGCTTTTATTATTGCCTCTAGGGCATATTTCCAACAGTCTCCCACTTGCACTAGAGTCAATAATCTAGTTACATTGTGATGAATCAAACACCCATGGAATTCTGGTGTTGATCATGTTTTGCTCTAGGGAGAGGTTTAGTCAACGGATATGCTACATTCAGGTCCGTATGTACTTTACAAATATCTATGTCTCCATCTTGAACATTTTCACGAATGGAGTTGAAGCGACGCTTGATGTGCCTGGTCTTCTTGTGAAACCTGGGCTCCTTGGCAAGTGCAATAGCTCCAGTGTTGTCACAGAAGAGTTTGATTGGCCCCGACGCATTGGGTATGACTCCTAGGTCGGTGATGAACTCCTTCACCCAAATTGCTTCATGTGCTGCCTCCGAGGCTGCCATGTACTCCGCTTCACATGTAGATCCCGCCACGACGCTCTGCTTGCAACTGCACCAGCTTACTGCCCCACCATTCAAAATATACATGTATCCGGTTTGTGACTTTGAGTCATCCAAATCTGTGTCGAAGCTAGCGTCGACGTAACCCTTTACGACGAGCTCTTCGTCACCTCCATAGACAAGAAACATTTCCTTAGTCCTTTTTAGGTACTTCGGGATATTCTTGACCGCTGTCCAGTGTTCCTTGCCGGGATTACTTTGGTACCTACCTACCAAACTTACGGCAAGGTTTACATTAGGTCTGGTACACAGCATGGCATACATAATAGAACCTATGGCTGAGGCATAGGGGATGACACTCATCTCTTCTATATCTTCTGTCGTGGTCGGACATTGAGCTGAGCTCAATTTCACACCTTGTAACACTGGCAAGAACCCCTTCTTAGACTGATCCATATTGAACTTTTCAATATCTTATCAAGGTATGTGCTTTGTGAAAGACCTATGAGGCGTCTTGATCTATCTCTATAGATCTTGATGCCTAATATATAAGCAGCTTCTCCAAGGTCCTTCATTGAAAAACTCTTATTCAAGTAGGCCTTAATGCTGTCCAAGAGTTCTATATCATTTCCCATCAAAAGTATGTCATCTACATATAATATGAGAAATGCTACAGAGCTCCCACTCACTTTCTTGTAAACGCAGGCTTCTCCATAAGTCTGCGTAAACCCAAACGCTTTGATCATCTCATCAAAGCGAATGTTCCAACTCCGAGATGCTTGCACCAGCCCATAAATCGAGCGTTGGAGCTTGCATACCTTGTTAGCATTCTTAGGATCGTCAAAACCTTCCGGCTGCATCATATACAATTCTTCCTTAAGGAAACCATTAAGGAATGCCGTTTTGATGTCCATTTGCCATATCTCATAATCATAGAATGCGGCAATTGCTAACATGATTCGGACGGACTTTAGCTTCGCTACCGGTGAGAAAGTCTCATCGTAGTCAACCCCTTGAACTTGTCGATAACCCTTAGCGACAAGCCGAGCTTTATAGATGGTCACATTACCATCCGCGTCTGTCTTCTTTTTAAAGATCCATTTATTTTCTATGGCTCGCCGCTCAATGGGCAAGTCAGTCAAAGTCCATACTTCATTTTCATACATGGATCCTATCTCGGATTTCATGGCTTCTAGCCATTTGTCGGAATCCGGGCCCGCCATAGCTTCTTCATAGGTCGAAGGTTCACCATTGTCTAACAACATGATTTCCAAGACAGGGTTGCCGTACCACTCTGGTGCGGAATGTGTCCTTGTGGACCTACGAAGTTCAGTAGCAACTTGATCTGAAGTTTCATGATCATCATCATTAATTTCCTCTCTAGTCGGTGCAGGCACCTCAGGAAAAAATTTCTTGAGTTGTGCCATTTTCCGGTTCAAGAGGTAATACTTCATCAAGTTCTACTTTCCTCCCACTTACTTCTTTCGAGAGAAACACTTTCTCTAGAAAGGATCCATTCTTGGCAACAATGATCTTGCCTTCGGATCTGAGGTAGAAGATATACCCAATAGTTTCTTTAGGGTATCCTATGGAGACGCATTTTTCCGACTTGGGTTCGAGCTTTTCAGGTTGAAGTTTCTTGACATAAGCATCGCATCCCCAAACTTTTAGAAACGACAGCTTAGGTTTCTTCCCAAACCATAATTCATACGGTGTCGTCTCAACGGATTTCGACGGAGCCCTATTTAAAGTGAATGCGGCAGTCTCTAAAGCATAGCCCAAAAAGATAGCGGTAAATCGATAAGAGACATCATAGATCGCACCATATCTAATAGGGTGCGATTACGACGTTTGGACACACCATTACGCTGAGGTGTTCCTGGCAGCGTGAGTTGTGAAACTATTCCACATTTTCTTAAGTGTGTGCCAAATTCGTGACTCAAGTATTCTCCTCCACGATCTGATCGCAGGAACTTGATTTTCCTGTCACATTGATTTTCAACCTCACTCTAAAATTCCTTGAACTTCTCAAAGGTCTCAGACTTGTGTTTCATTAAATAGATATACTCATATCTACTCAAGTCATCAGTGAGGGTGAGAACATAACGATAGCCACCACGAGCCTCAACACTCATTGGACCGCACACATCAGTATGTATGATTTCCAATAAGTTGGTTGCTCGCTCCATTGTTCCTGAGAACAGAGTCTTGGTCATTTTACCCATGAGGCATGGTTCGCACGTGTCAAATGATTCGTAATCAAGAGACTCTAAAAGTCCATCTGCATGGAGCTTCTTCATGCGTTTGACACCTATGTGACCAAGGCGGCAGTGCCACAAGTATGTGGGACTATCATTATCAATCTTACATCTTTTGGTATTCACACTATGAATATGTGTAGCATTACGCTCGAGATTCATTAAGAATAAACCATTCACCATCGGAGCATGACCATAAAACATATCTCTCATATAAATAGAACAACCATTATTCTCGGATTTAAATGAGTAGCCATCTCGTATTAAACGAGATCCTGATACAATGTTCATGCTCAAACTTGGCACTAAATAACAATTATTGAGGTTCAAAACTAATCCCGTAGGTAAATGTAGAGGTAGCGTGCCGACGGCGATCACATCGACCTTGGAACCATTCCCGACGTGCATCGTCACCTCGTCCTTCGCCAGTCTCCGCTTATTTCGCAGCTCCTGCTTTGAGTTACAAATATGAGCAACTGCACCGGTATCAAATACCCAAGAGCTACTACGAGTACTGGTAAGGTACACATCAATTACATGTATATCACATATACCTTTCGTGATGCCGGCCTTCTTGTCCGCTAAGTATTTGGGGCAGTTCCGCTTCCAGTGACCACTTCCCTTGCAATAAAAACACTCAGTCTCGGGCTTGGGTCCATTCTTTGGCTTCTTCCCGGCAGCTTGCTTGCCGGGCGCGGCAACTCCCTTGCTGTCCTTCTTGAAGGTTTTCTTACCCTTGCCTTTCTTGAACTTAGTGGTTTTATTCACCATCAACACTTGATGTTCCTTTTTGACTTCTACCTCTGCTGATTTCAGCATTGCAAATACTTCAGGAATGGTCTTTTCCATCCCCTGCATATTGAAGTTCATCACAAAGCTCTTGTAGCTCGGTGGAAGCGACTGAAGGATTCTGTCAATGACCGCGTCATCCGGGAGATTAACTCCCAGCTGAGTCAAGCGGTTATGCAACCCAGACATAGTGAGTATGTGCTCACTGACAGAACTGTTTTCCTCCATCTTACAGCTGAAGAACTTGTCGGAGACTTGATATCTCTCGACCCGGGCATGAGCATGGAAAACCATTTTCAGCTCTTCGAACATCTCATATGCTCCGTGTCTCTCAAAACGTTTTTGGAGCCCCGGCTCTAAGCTGTAAAGCATGCCGCACTGAACGAGGGAGTAGTCATCGATACGTGCCTGCCAAGCGTTCATAACGTCTTGTTCTACAGGGAGAACAGGTGCGTCACCTAGCGGTGCTTGTAGGACATAATCTTTCTTGGCAGCTATGAGGATGATCCTCATATTCCGGACCCAGTCCGTGTAGTTGCTGCCATCGTCTTTCAGCTTGGTTTTCTCTAGGAACGTGTTGAAGTTGAGGACTACGTTGGCCATTTGATCTACAAGAAATATTGTAAATATTTTAGACTAAGTTCATGATAATTAAGTTCATCTAATCAAATTATTCAATGAACTCCCACTCAGATAGACATCCCTCCAGTCATCCAAGTATAACATGATCCGAGTTAACTAGGCCGTGTCCGATCATCACGTGAGACGGACTAGTCAACATCGGTGAACATCTTCATGTTGATCGTATCTTCTATACGACTCATGCTCGACCTTTCGGTCTTCTGTGTTCCGAATCCATGTCTGTACATGCTAGGCTCGTCAAGTCAACCTAAGTGTTTGCATGTGTAAATCTGTCTTACACCCGTTGTATGTGAACGTTAGAATCTATCACACCCGATCATCACGTGGTGCTTCGAAACAACAAACTGTCGCAACGGTGCACAGTTAGGGGGAACACTTTCTTGAAATTATTATGAGGGATCATCTTATTTACTACCGTCGTTCTAAGTAAACAAGATGCAAAAACATGATAAACATCACATGCAATCAAATAATAATAGTGACATGATATGGCCAATATCACATAGCTCCTTTGATCTCCATCTTGGGGCTTCATGATCATCTTGTCACCGGCATGACACCATGATCTCCATCATTATGATCTCCATCATCGTGTCTCCATGAAGTTGCTCGCCAACTATTACTTCTACTACTATGGCTAACGCATTTAGCAATAAAGTAAAGTAATTTACATGGCGTTTCTCAATGACACGCAGGTCATACAAAAAAATAAAGACAACTCCTATGGCTCCTGCCGGTTGTCATACTCATCGACATGCAAGTCGTGATTCCTATTACAATAGCATGAACATCTCATACATCACATATATATCATTCATCATTCATCACAACTTTGGCCATATCACATCACAAAACACTTGCTGCAAAAACAAGTTAGACGTACTCTAATTGTTGTTGCAAGTTTTACGTGGCTGCAATAGGGTTCTAGCAAGAACGTTTTCTTACCTACGTGAAAGCCACAACGTGATTTGTAAACTTCTATTTACCCTTCATAAGGACCCTTTTCATCGAATCCGCTCCAACTAAAGTGGGAGAGACAGACACCCGCCAGCCACCTTATGCAACTAGTGCATGTTAGTCGGTGGAACCGGTCTCACGTAAGCGTACGTGTAAGGTTGGTCCGGGCCGCTTCATCCCACAATACCGCTGAAGCAAAATAAGACTAGTAGCGGCAAGAAAGTTGACAGCATCCAAGCCCACAACAAATTGTGTTCTACTCGTGCAAAGAGAACTACGCATAGACCTAGCTCATGATGCCACTGTTGGGGAACGTTGCAGAAAACAAAAAATTTCCTACGGTTTCACCAAGATCCATCTATGAGTTCATCTAGCAACGAGTGATTGGATGCATCTACGTACCTTGTAGATCGCGAGCGGAAGCGTTCAAAGAACGGGGATGAGGGAGTCGTACTCGATGTGATCCGAATCACCGGAGATCCTAGCGCCGAACGGACGGCACCTCCGCGTTCAACACACGTACAGTCAGCGTAATGTCTCCTCCTTCTTGATCCAGCAAGGGGTAAGGAGAGGTTGAGGAAGATGGCTCCAGCAGCAGCACGACGGCGTGGTGGTGATGGAGCTGCAGTACTCCGGCAGGGCTTCGCCAAGCTCTATGGAGGAGGAGGAGGAGGAGGTGTTGGAGAGGGAGAGGGAGGCGCCAGGGCATGGGTGTGAGGCCCTTCCTCCCCCCCACTATATATAGGGGGCCTAGGGGGGCGCCGGCCCTAGGAGATGCAATCTCCTAAGGGGGGCGGCGGCCAAGGGGTGGGGGGGCTTGCCCCCCAAGCAAGGGGGCGCCCCCCTTTAGGGTTTCCCCACCCTAGGCGCATGGGCCCTAGGGGGAAGTGGCGCCCCAGCCCACTTTGGGCTGGATCCCTTCCCACTTCAGCCCATGGGGCCCTCCGGGATAGGTGGCCCCACCCGATGGACCCCCCGGACCCTTCTGGTGGTCCCGGTACAATACCGGTGACCCCGAAACTTGTCCCGACGGCCGAAATAGCACTTCCTATATATAATTCTTTACCTCCGGACCATTCCGAAACTCCTCGTGACGTCCGGGATCTCATCCGGGACTCCGAACAACATTCGGGTTACTGCATATACATATCCCTACAACTCTAGCGTCACCGAACCTTAAGTGTGTAGACCCTACGGGTTCGGGAGACATGTAGACATGACCGAGATTGCTCTCCGGTCAATAACCAACGGCGGGATCTGGATACTCATGTTGGCTCCCACATGCTCCTCGATGATCTCATCGGATGAACCACGATGTCGAGGATTCAAGCAACCCCGTATACAATTCCCTTTGTTAATCGGTATGTTACTTGCCCGAGATTCGATCGTCGGTATCCCAATACCTCGTTCAATCTCGTTACCGGCAAGTCACTTTACTCGTACCGTAATGCATGATCCCGTGACCAGACACTTGGTCACTTTGAGCTCATTGTGATGATGCATTACCAAGTGGGCCCAGAGATACCTCTCCGTCATACGGGGTGACAAATCCCAGTCTTGATCCGTGTCAACCCAACAGACACTTTCGGAGATACCCGTAGTATACCTTTATAGTCACCCAGTTACATTGTGACGTTTGGTACACCCAAAGCACTCCTACGGTATCCGGGAGTTACACGATCTCATGGTCTAAGGAAAGGATACTTGACATTGGAAAAACTCTAGCAAACGAACTATACGATCTTGTGCTATGTTTAGGATTGGGTCTTGTCCATCACATCATTCTCCTAATGATGTGATCTCGTTATCAATGACATCCAATGTCCATAGTCAGGAAACCATGACTATCTGTTGATCAACGAGCTAGTCAACTAGAGGCTTACTAGGGACATGTTGGTGTCTATTATTCACACATGTATTACGATTTCCGGCTAACACAATTATAGCATGAATAAAAGACAATTATCATGAACAAGGAAATATAATAATAATGCTTTTATTATTGCCTCTAGGGCATATTTCCAACACATGGAGCATATGAGATGTTCCAGGAGTTGAAGTTAATATTTCAAGCAAATGCCCGAATTGAGAGATATGAAGTCTCCAATAAGTTCTATAGCTGCAAGATGGAGGAGAACAGTTCTGTCAGTGAGCATATACTCAAAATGTCTGGGTATAATAATCACTTGATTCATATGGGAGTTAATCTTCCAGATGATTGCGTCATTGACAGAATTCTCCAATCACTGCCACCAAGCTACAAGAGCTTCGTGATGAACTATAATATGCAAGGGATGAATAAGACTATTTCCGAGCTCTTCGCAATGCTGAAAGCTGCGGAGGTAGAAATCAAAAAGGAGCATCAAGTGTTGATGGTCAACAAGACCACTAGTTTCAAGAAAAAGGGCAAAGGGAAGAAGAAGGGGAACTTCAAGGAGAACAGCAAGCAAGTTGCTGCTCAAGAGAAGAAACCCAAGTCTGGACCTAAGCCTGAAACTGAGTGCTTCTACTGCAAGCAGACTGGTCACTGGAAGCGGAACTGCCCCAAGTATTTGGCGGATAAGAAGGATGGCAAGGTGAACAAAGGTATATGTGATATACATGTTATTGATGTGTACCTTACTAATGCTCGCAGTAGCACCTGGGTATTTGATACTGGTTCTGTTGCTAATATTTGCAACTCGAAACAGGGACTACGGATTAAGCGAAGATTGGCTAAGGACGAGGTGACGATGCGCGTGGGAAACGGTTCCAAAGTCGATGTGATCGCGGTCGGCACGCTACCTCTACATCTAACTTCGGGATTAGTATTAGACCTAAATAATTTTTATTTGGTGCCAGCGTTGAGCATGAGCATTATATCTGGATCTTGTTTAATGCGAGACGGTTATTCATTTAAATCAGAGAATAATGGTTGTTCTATTTATATGAGTAATATCTTTTATGGTCATGCACCCTTGAAGAGTGGTCTATTCTTATTGAATCTCGATAGTAGTGACACACATATTCATAATGTTGAAGCCAAAAAATGCAGAGTTGATAATGATGGTGCAACTTATTTGTGGCACTGCCGTTTAGGTCATATCGGTGTAAAGCGCATGAAGAAACTCCATACTGATGGACTTTTGGAACCACTTGATTATGAATCACTTGTACTTGCGAACCGTGCCTCATGGGCAAGATGACTAAAACACCGTTCTCCGGTACTATGGAGAGAGCAACAGATTTGTTGGAAATCATACATACAGATGTATGTGGTCCGATGAATATTGAGGCTCGTGGCGGATATCGTTATTTTCTCACCTTCACAGATGACTTAAGCAGATATGGGTATATCTACTTAATGAAACATAAGTCTGAAACATTTGAAAAGTTCAAAGAATTTCAGAGTGAAGTTGAAAATCATCGTAACAAGAAAATAAAGTTTCTACGATCTGATCGTGGAGGAGAATATTTGAGTTATGAGTTTGGTGTACATTTGAAACAATGCAGAATAGTTTCGCAACTCACGCCACCCGGAACACCACAGCGTAATGGTGTGTCCGAACGTCGTAATCGTACTTTACTAGATATGGTGCGATCTATGATGTCTCTTACTGATTTACCGCTATCGTTTTGGGGTTATGCTTTAGAGACGGCCACATTCACGTTAAATAGGGCACCATCAAAATCCGTTGAGACGACGCCTTATGAACTATGGTTTGGCAAGAAACCAAAGTTGTCGTTTCTGAAAGTTTGGGGCTGCGATGCTTATGTGAAAAAGCTTCAACCTGATAAGCTCAAACCCAAATCGGAGAAATGTGTCTTCATAGGATATCCAAAGGAAACTATTGGATACACCTTCTATCACAGATCCGAAGGCAAGACTTTTGTTGCTAAATTCAGAAACTTTCTAGAGAAGGAGTTTCTCTCGAAAGATGTGAGTGGGAGGAAAGTAGAACTTGATGAGGTAACTGTACCTGCTCCCTTATTGGAAAGTAGTACATCACAGAAAACTGTTTCTGCGACACCTACACCAATTAGTGAGGAAGCTAATGATAATGATCATGAAACTTCAGGACAAGATACTACTGAACCTCGTAGATCAACCAGAGTGAGATCCACGCCAGAGTGGTACGGTAATCCTGTTCTGGAAATCATGCTGCTAGATCATGATGAACCTGCGAACTATGAAGAAGCGATGGTGAGCCCAGATTCCGCAAAATGGCTTGAAGCCATGAAATCCGAGATGGGATCCACGTATGAGAACAAAGTATGGACTTTGGTTGACTTGCCCGATGATCAGCAAGCAATTGAGAATAAATGGATCTTCAAGAAGAAGACTGACGCTGACGGTAATATTACTGTCTACAAAGCTCGACTTGTCGCAAAAGGTTTTTGACAAGTTCAAGGGGTTGACTACGATGAGACCTTCTCACCCGTAGCGATGCTTAAGTCTATCCGAATCATGTTAGCAATTGCCGCATTTTATGATTATGAGATTTGGCAGATGGATGTCAAAACTGCATTCCTGAATGGATTTCTAGAAGAAGAGTTGTATATGATGCGACCGGAAGGTTTTGTCGATCCAAAGGGAGCTAACAAAGTGTGCAAGCTCCAGCGATCCATTTATTGACTGGTGCAAGCCTCTCGGAGTTGGAATAAACGCTTTGATAGTGTGATCAAAGCATTTGGTTTTATACAGACTTTCGGAGAAGCCTGTGTTTACAAGAAAGTGAGTGGGAGCTCTGTAGCATTTCTGATATTATATGTAGATGACATATTACTGATTGGAAATGATATAGAATTTCTGGATAGCATAAAGGGATACTTCAATAAGAGTTTTTCAATGAAAGACCCCGGTGAAGCTGCTTACATATTAGGAATAAAGATCTATAGATATAGATCAAGACGCTTAATTGGACTTTCACAAAGCACATACCTTGACAAGATTTTGAAGAAGTTCAAAATGGATCAAGCAAAGAAAGGGTTCTTGCCTGTGTTACAAGGTGTGAAGTTGAGTCAGACTCAATGCCCGACCACTGCAGAAGATAGAGAGAAAATGAAAGATGTTCCCTATGCTTCAGCCATAGGCTCTATCATGTATGCAATGCTGTCTACCAGACCTGATGTGTGCCTTGCTATAAGTTTAGCAGGGAGGTACCAAAGTAATCCAGGAGTGGATCACTGGACAGCGGTCAAGAACATCCTGAAATACCTGAAAAGGACTAAGGATATGTTTCTTATATATGGAGGTGACAAAGAGCTCATCGTAAACGGTTACGTTGATGCAAGCTTTGACACTGATCCGGACGATTCTAAATCGCAAACCGGATACGTGTTTACATTAAACGGTGGAGCTGTCAGTTGGTGCAGTTCTAAACAAAGCGTCGTGGCGGGATCTACATGTGAAGCGGAGTACATAGCTGCTTCGGAAGCAGCAAACGAAGGAGTCTGGATGAAGGAGTTCATATCCGATCTAGGTGTCATACCTAGTGCATCGGGTCCAATGAAAATCTTTTGTGACAATACTGGTGCAATTGCCTTGGCAAAGGAATCCAGATTTCACAAAAGAACCAAGCACATCAAGAGACGCTTCAATTCCATCCGGGATCAAGTCCAGGTGGGAGACATAGAGATTTGCAAGATACATACGGATCTGAATGTGGCAGACCCGTTGACTAAGCCTCTTCCACAAGCAAAACATGATCAGCACCAAGGCTCCATGGGTGTTAGAATCATTACTGTGTAATCTAGATTATTGACTCTAGTGCAAGTGGGAGACTGAAGGAAATATGCCCTAGAGGCAATAATAAAGATATTATTTATTTCCTTATATCATGATAAATGTTTATTATTCATGCTAGAATTGTATTAACCGGAAACATAATACATGTGTGAATACATAGAAAAAACAAAGTGTCACTAGTATGCCTCTACTTGACTAGCTCGTTAATCAAAGATGGTTATGTTTCCTAACCATGGACAAAGAGTTGTCATTTGATTAACGGGATCACATCATTAGTTGAATGATCTGATTGACATGACCCATTCCACTAGCTTAGCACCCGATCGTTTAGTATGTTGCTATTGCTTTCTTCATGACTTATACATGTTCCTATGACTATGAGATTATGTAACTCCCGTGTGCCGGAGGAACACTTTGTGTGCTACCAAACGTCACAACGTAACTGGGTGATTATAAAGGTGCTCTACAGGTGTCTCCAAAGGTACATGTTGGGTTGACGTATTTCGAGATTAGGATTTGTCACTCCGATCGTCGGAGAGGTATCTCTGGGCCCTCTCGGTAATGCACATCACTTAAGCCTTGCAAGCATTGCAACTAATGAGTTAGTTGCGGGATGATGCATTACGGAACGAGTAAAGAGACTTGTCGGTAACGAGATCGAACTAGGTATTGGATACCGACGATCGAATCTCGAGCAAGTAACATACCGATGACAAAGGGAACAATGTATGTTGTTATGCGGTCTGACTGATAAAGATCTTCGTAGAATATGTAGGAGCCAATATGGGCATCCAGGTCCCGCTGTTGGTTATTGACCGGAGACGTGTCTTGGTCATGTCTACATTGTTCTCGAACCGTAGGGTCTGCACGCTTAAAGTTACGATGACAGTTTCATTATGAGTTTATGTATTTTGATGTACCGAAGGTTGTTCGGAGTCCCGGATGTGATCACGGACATGACGAGGAGTCTCGAAATGGTTGAGACATAAAGATTGATATATTGGACGGCTATATTCGGACACCAAAAGTGTTCCGGGGAAGTTTCGGATAAAACCGGAGAACCGGGGGGTTACCGGAACCCCCCGGGGGGTTAATGGGCCTCATGGGCCTAAAGTGGAGAAGAGGAAAGGCAGCCAGGGCAGGCCACGCGCCCCCTCTCCCCCTAGTCCGAATTGGACAAGGAGGGAGGGGCGGCGCCCCCCCCCCCTTTCCTTCCTCTCCTCTCTCCCTTCCTTCCCCCTCTAGGAGTCCTCCT
>NC_041390.1:3724327-3744085 GCF_002162155.2 Triticum dicoccoides | reverse complement strand
GCCTCCTACTAGGGCCGGCCGCACCCCCCCCCCTTGGCTCCTTTATATACGAGGGCAAGGGGGCACCCTAGGACACACAAGTTGATCTTCGTGATCGTTCCTTAGCCGTGTGCGGTGCCCCCCTCCACGATATTACACCTCGATCATATTGTAGCGGTGCTTAGGCGAAGCCCTACTACGGTTAAACATCAACATAGTCACCACGCCGTCGTGCTGACGAAACTCCTCCCCGGAGCTTTGCTGGCTTGGAGCCCGGGGTGCGTCATCGAGTTGTACGTGTGTCAAGAACTCGGAGGTGCCGGAGTAACGGTGCTTGGATCGGTTGGACCGGGAAGACGTATGACTACTTCCTCTATGTTGCGTCAATGCTTCCGCGTCGATCTACAAGGGTACATAGATCACACTCTCCCCTCTCGTTGCTATGCATCACCACGATCTTGCGTGTGCGTAGGAAAATTTTTGAAATTACTACGTTCCCCAGCAGGCTTTATAGCATTACTTACGAGAGCTTGCTTTCTTGGCCCATAAATGGACCTGACTGGGCCATGATGCGAATCCTTAAGTGGGTCGCATGCCGATTTAAGTGCGGCGCCGCTTGCCGCTTTATGGGGTCGTCTATCCGACCGTGTGGCTTTCTCATTTTTTGAATGCGAGGGCTCTAGGGCCTCTTCGTCGAATTCAGGCAGTAGCTTTCTTTTCGGATAGCTTTTAGTGCGGCGACCGTCGCCGTATTTATCTGCGGTATTGATTAATTTGCTCCATCTAATCTGGAGTGCATCTTCCATTGTTTTTAGCTTCCGCTTCTGCTTTTTTAGGCTACGTGCAGTTGCAACGAGCCTCTCGTGGAGATTCTTCTGCTCCATGGGTTTATCCGGTGTGAGGTCGTCCGGAATGCCGTTTTCGCCGGAGAAGGGATGTTCGGTTTCTCTATCCGTGTTGCCCTGTTCGGACGGTTGCTCTAAGGCCTGCTCGTCGTCTACCGGCTCGTCCTGCTCTATGGCTGGGTTTTTATCGAGGCGGGGCTTGGGTCGGCGTTTATGCCGACGCTTTGATTGCTTTTCGGGGGGTCGATCTCCCATTCCATCCCCTTTTTCCTCGTTGTCGCTTCCTTTAGGGGTATCCACCATGTACACATCGTGAGATGAGGTGGCTGTCCAATGCCTTATGGGCGTTGGTTCGTCGGTATCTCCTGTATCATCATCCATGCTGTCGATGTCTCCAGAGTCGAAGTTGAGCACGTCGTTTAAATTGTCGACAGTGGCTACCAAGTGGGTGGTGGGTGGGCTTTGAATTTCTTCATTGTCCGTATCCCATCCTCGCTGACCGTAGTTCGGCCAGGGCTCTCCTGATAAGGAGAGAGACTTGAGAGAATTCAGGATATCGCCAAAAGGCGAGTGCTGAAAGATGTCCGCGGCGGTGAACTCCATTATTGGCGCCCAATCGGATTCGATCGGCAGGGGCGCGGGGGGTTCGGAGTTCAGAAAGGAGTCCGGATCCTCGGAGTCACGGATCATGCAGAGTGCGGGGCTAGCATTCGGCTCGATCGCCTTTGAGATCGCAGCCCCCGAGGTGACGTCCAACCGCTCATCCTCGATTGGCGCAATAGGCTCCGAGTTAGGGGTCGGAACCGATGCGTGTGCGGCCTCCAGGACACTGTCCGGAGGCAGAGCTAGATCATGCCCCTCGAGATAGTGCGGCGCGCTTGGCCGTGGCTCGAACCCGTCGAAGATCAAGTCTCCGCGGATGTCAGCCGTGTAGTTTAAGCTTCCAAACCTGACTTGATGGCCATGGGCGTAGCTTTCGATCTGCTCCAGGTGGCCAAGCGAATTGGCCCACAGAGCGAAGCCGCCGAAGACGAAGATCTGTCCGGGGAGAAAAGTCTCACCCTGGACCGCATCGTTGTTCATGATCAAAGGAGCCATCGGGCCTAAAGGCGATGACACAGAGGAACTCTCAATGAAAGCACCAATGTCGGTGTCAAAACCGGCGGATCTCGGGTAGGGGGTCCCGAACTGTGGGTCTAGGCCGGATGGTAACAGGAGGCAGGGAACACGATGTTTTACCCAGGTTCGGGCCCTCTTGATGGAGGTAAAACCCTACGTCCTGCTTGATTAATATTGATGATATGGGTAGTACAAGAGTAGATCTACCACGAGATCAAGGAGGCTAAACCCTAGAAGCTAGCCTATGGTATGATTGTTGTCTATGGAGTTGATGTCCTACGGACTACAACCCTCCGGTTTATATAGACACCGGATAGGGTTAGGGTTACATAGAGTCGGTTACAATGGTAGGAGATCTTGAATATCCGCACCGCCAAGCTTGCCTTCCACGCCAAGGAAAGTCCCATCCGGACACAGGATGAAGTCTTCAATCTTGTATCTTCATAGTCCAGGAGTCCGGCTGAAGGTATAGTCCGGCTACCCGAACACCCCCTAATCCAGGACTCCCTCACTCACCGAGCTGTGGCATGATGACCGCCAAGACCAGCATGAATTTCGGCCAAGAGCTTTCGCCCCTTTTCTTCGGAGATACTCCTTTGAAGGACTCCGGTAGTGCTTTTCTTGTAGAGTTCTCCTTCATGAACCTTGTAGGCTTTCGAGCGTCGAACGATGCATCGAGCCTCATTCTGGTCCTCGGGGAGCTCTCTCCTATTGAGGTAGGCCAGGAATGGTTCGGTCCATGGAGCGATTCTTGCCATGATTTCATGGGCCGATGGTGTTGGTTCGGTGGCCGAGTCCCCGATGATATTGGGATTATGTTCGGCAACTGGCGGTATGATCGGATCCGGACTGGCGTTGCTGCTCTCGTCCTGCCATACCACGGATGGCTTGAAGAGCCTTTCCACGAATGTGTTCGGTGGGACGGGGTCATGCTTAGCCCCCATGCGAGCAAGGATGTCTGCTGCCTGATTGCTCTCTCGAGCCACGTGATGAAACTCGAGCCCCTCAAATCGAGCTGATATTTTGAGTATAGCGTTGCGGTAAGCCGCCCTCTTCGGATCTTTGGCATCAAAACATCCGTTTATTTGGGATATTGCGAGGTTTGAATCCCTGCGCACCTCAAGCCATTGTATGCCCATAGAGACAACCATTCGAAGACCGTCCAATAAGGCCCCGTATTCGGCTGTGTTGTTAGAGTCCGTATATAATATTTGGAGCACGTAACAGACTGTATTTCCTGTGGGGGATGTCACGACGACGCCAGCCCCAAGTCCGGCTAGCATTTTAGGGCCATCAAAGTGCATCACCCAGTTGGAATACGTGCCATACTCTTTATTGAGTTCGGCCTCTGTCCATTCGGCGACGAAGTCAGCCAACACCTGATAATTAATTGCTCGACGTGGTTTGTATGTTATTTCAAATGGTAAGAGCTCAATAGCCCATTTGGCAATCCGGTCGGTGGCGTCCCGGTTGTTTCTAATATCATTGAGCGGTACTTCTGAAGCTACCGTGATCGAGCACTCTTGAAAGTAGTGCCACAGCTTGTGGGATGCCATAAAGACCGCATATGCTATCTTCTGATAATGCGGGTATCGAGATTTGCATGGTGTAAGGACCGTTGATACGTAGTATACTGGTTTTTGGGTTAGGAATTTATGCCCCTCTTCTTTTTGTTCGACGACAAGCACCGCACTCACCACCTGGTGAGTTGCCTATATGTAGAGCAACATTGGTTCACCGACGTTTGGTGCGGCCAGGATGGGGTTGCTTGCTAGCAATGTTTTTAATTCCTCCAGTCCGACTGTTGCAGCGTCTGTCCACACAAAATGGTCGATGCGTCGGAGCAGGCGATACTGTGGCAATGCCTTTTATCCTAGTCTGGAGATAAACGGCTCAAGGCAGCCACACACCCGGCTAGTTTTTGGACCTGCTTGAGGTCAGTTGGTGTTGCCAATTGTGATAGGGCACGGATTTTGCCTGGGTTTTCTTCAATCCCTCTATTGGAGACAAGAAATCCGAGCAGTTTACCGGCGGGAACGTCGAAAACACACTTTTTCGGATTGAGCCTGATGTCATATGTTCGGAGGTTGTCAAATGTGAGGCGTAAGTCATCCACCAATGATTCAACATGCTTGGTTTTGATGACTACATCATCTACATATGCCTCCACAGTCTTGCCGATTTGCTTTGCTAGGAATGTTTGAATCATGCGTTGGTAAGTGGCGCCGGCGTTCTTGAGCCCGAAAGGCATAGTGTTGAAGTAGAAAGGCCCATACGGGGTGATGAATGGCGTTGCGGCTTGGTCAGATTCTTTATCTTAATTTGATGGTATCTGGAGTATGCTTCGAGGAAACACAGTGAATCGTGTCCCGCGGTTGCATCAATAATCTGGTCGATGCGAGGTAGTGGGAAGGGGTCCTTAGGGAAGGCCTTGTTGAGGTCTTTGAAATCGACACATAGACGCCAGGATTTGTCCTTCTTTGGTACCATGACCAGGTTTGCTAGCTAGTCTGGATGTTTGATCTCTCTGATAAACCTGGCTTCGAGTAGCTTGGCTAGCTCCTCCCCCATAGCCTGTCACTTGGGTTCAAAAAATCACCGGAGCGTTTGCTTCACTAGCTTGTATCCCTTCAGTATATTGTTTCTATGTTCAGCCAGCGCGCGTGGGATTCCTGGCATATCCAAGGGGTGCCAGGCGAAGATGTCCCAGTTCTCGCGCAAGAACACGCGCAATGCAGCATCGACCGCTGGGTCCAGCTTGTTGGGGAACGTAGCAGAAATTCAAAATTTTCCTACGTGTCACCAAGATCTATCTATGGAGAAACCAGCAACGAGGGAAGGAGAGTGCATCTACATACCCTTGTAGATCGCTAAGCGGAAGCGTTCAAGAGAACAGGGTTGAAGGAGTCGTACTCGTCGTGATCCAAATCACCGGAGATCCTAGTGCCGAACGGACGGCACCTCCGCGTTCAACACACGTACAGCCCGACGACGTCTCCCATGCCTTGATCCAGCAAGGAGAGAGGGAGAGGTTGAGGAAGACTCCATCCAGCAGCAGCACAACGGCGTGGTGGTGGTGGAGGAGCATGGTACTCCAGCAGGGCTTCGCCAAGCACCGCGAGATATGAGGAGAAAGAGAGGTAGGGCTGCGCCAGGGAGAGGTCAAGAACTCATGTGTTTTGGGCAGCCCAAACCTCACGTATATATAGGGGGGAGGGCTGCGCCCCCACCTAGGGTTCCCTCCCTAGGGGTGGCGGCAGCCCCCAGATCCCATCTGGGTGGCGGCCACAAGGGGAGAGAGGGGGAGGCGCACCTGGGGTGGGCCTTAGGGCCCATCTACCCTAGGGTTTGCCCCCCCCCCTTCCCTCTTGGAGGCGCCTTGGGCCCTTGTGGGGGGCGCACCAGCCCACCTGGGGCTGGTCCCCTCCCACACTTGGCCCATGTAGCCCTCTGGGGCTTGTGGCCCCACTTGGTGGACCCCCGGGACCCTCCCGGTGGTCCCGGTACGTTACCGATAAACCCGAAACTTTTCCGGCGACCAAACCAGGACTTCCCATATATAAATCTTTACCTCCGGACCATTCCGGAACTCCTCGTGACGTCCGGGATCTCATCCAGGACTCTGAACAATATTCGGTAACCACGTATATCTATTCCCTATAACCCTAGCGTCATCGAACCTTAAGTGTGTAGACCCTACGGGTTCGGGAAACATGCAGACATGACCGAGATAACTCTCTGGTCAATAACCAACAGCGGGATCTGGATACCCATGTTGGCTCCCACATGCTCCACGATGATCTCATCGGATGAACCACGATGTCAAGGACTTAATCAATCACGTATACAATTCCCTTTGTCTATCGGTATGATACTTGCCCGAGATTCGATCGTCGGTATCCCGATACCTTGTTCAATCTCGTTACCGGCAAGTCTCTTTACTCGTTCCGTAACACATCATCCCGTGATTAACTCCTTGATCACATTGTGCACATTATGATGATGTCCTAGCGAGTGGGCCCAGAGATACCTCTCCGTTTACACGGAGTGACAAATCCCAGTCTCGATTCGTGCCAACCCAACAGACACTTTCGGAGATACCTGTAGTGTACCTTTATAGCCACCCAGTTACGTTGTGACGTTTGGCACACCCAAAGCACTCCTACGGTATCCGGGAGTTGCACAATCTCATGGTCTAAGGAAATGATACTTGACATTAGAAAAGCTTTAGCATACGAACTACATGATCTTGTGCTAGGCTTAGGATTGGGTCTTGTCCATCACATCATTCTTCTAATGATGTGATCCCGTTATCAATGACATCCAATGTCCATGGTCAGGAAACCGTAACCATCTATCGATCAACGAGCTAGTCAACTAGAGGCTTACTAGGGACATGGTGTTGTCTATGTATCCACACATGTATCTGAGTTTCCTATCAATACAATTCTAGCATGGATAATAAATGATTATCATGAACAAGGAAATATAATAATAATCAATTTATTATTGCCTCTAGGGCATATTTCCAACATAGCTGTGACCCGATAGAAGCTGTTTTCTTGGGATCCATCGGGTGGACTTGAAATTTGACTATTTTGTCAGCTGGCTTGAAAGAGGTGGATTTAGGCCTTTTATCAAGGATTACATCGTCCCTATCCACTGTGGAACGCAGAGCAGTGAGTTCCTCGGCCGCTAGGGCTTCGGACAGTGCCTCAAGGGCCAGGGATGTGGTTTTATTTTCGGCGTGGAGTGCTATGTCCGGATCACTGGAATAGTGATAACACCATTGGGCCTGGGCATTTTGAGCTTCATATACCCGTAATGAGGTATAGCTTGAAAGCGTGTGAATGCATCTCGCCCTAACAGGGCATGATATCCGCTGTTGAAAGGAGCCACCTGGAAGATTATCTCTTCGGACCTATAGTTTTCTGGTGTGCCGAATACCACATCTAGTTTAATTTCCCCTGAGCATCTTGCTTCCCTACTGGGGATGATTCCCCTAAAGGATGTATTGCTCTTCTCAATGCGACTCCTGTCCATTTGCATTTTATTGAGCGTGTCCTCATAGATGAGGTTCAGCCCGCTGCCACCGTCCATTAGCACTTTAGTGAGCCGAAAGCCGTCCATGATTGGTTTTAGGACCAAAGTGGCTGGTGCCCGGACTGAGCGGGACCTTGGTTCGTCCTCGGCATTGAAAGTGGTCGCCGTATCATTCCAAGGGTTTATTGCTGCTATTTGGCACACTTCGGCGAAGTCACGGAGTGCCTTTTGCGCCGATTATTTGATGAGAAGATCTCGAAGATCGTGAATACTTTGAGATCGGTGTCCTCCAAAGAGTACTTCATTGGGGTATTGTTGGTGAGGATACCCTCGCCGCTCTTGGCCACCTGCCGGAGTATCCAACATGCCTGTAGGCTATGTGTTGATTCGGTATTCGGCGTCATGTGTATTTGACAGGGCCTACCGAGCCATTCCTCGAAGACAGTTATATGTCCCGTAAAGGACTTGGTTTTCTTGTCCATGGGGTGATGATCAGGTGCCCCGCAAGGGTGCATCATTTTTGCCCGCCCGGGAGATGGCTTAAAGGCATGCGGTTCCTAGCAGGTTGTCTGATTTTTCCAGGCGCTTTTCATTGTGCAGAACTTCCATACTATGTGTGCCAAATCTGCAAAGTGCAGTATGCGATGGCGATTGAGGACATTAAGGATTCCCTCGTCCATACATTTGTTGCGAAATACTAAAATTGCGTCGTCGTCGCATCAGTCTTTTATCTTGTTTTTAACAAGAAGGAATCTGGCCCAAAAGTGATGGACTGTCTCCCAAGGCTGCTGCCGCACATACATTAAGTCACATATGTCCGGAGGGCCGGAATTGCTTGGAGAATATTGCTTGTGGTGGGTGGGCGGGCTTAAATTCGCACCGTGACTCCCTATGGAACCTGGAGTTTGAAGAATTTCCGAGATTACCAACCCAGTTTCCGGAGTGTCCGGAGAAATCTCAGGCTTAATGTCCGATTTTGTACTCGGAGGATAGGGAGTGTCCTCCCGAGGATGGGTATCCGGTTTTCCGGGTTCGGAAATCCGAACGTAGTTTGTTCTCAACGTAGGAGAAGAATCATTGTCAGCTTGTTCCTCCCCAGCCGCTACCTGATGGGTGATCAGTGGAGTTTTAATTTCTCTCTAGTCGGGTTTAAGCCCGATCGGATCATAGTCAATCGAGACCCCCAGGGCGGCGATGCGATCTAGCAGCTCGTTCAAAGACGATAGATCTGCCGGATCCATCTTGTCGGAGTATTCGGGGCTGATACAGTGGGGGTTTTCGGTGACTTGGGGGGTTGCTTTCGGCTTAACGGCCGAACGGGCACCCATGGTGAAGTCGCCAAGCCGGAGGGTTTTCCCTGAAACTAAGGCTCCTCCGGAAGTGATGCTGTCCTTGATGAAAAGGCGAGCCATCGAGCCTTTCGACGAGGCACAGTGGAATTCTCAATGAAAGAACCAATGTCGGTGTCAAAACCGGTAGATCTCGGGTAGGGGGTCCAGAACTGTGCTTCTAAGGAACGAAGGTAACAGGAGATAGGGACACAATGTTTACCCAGGTTCAGGCCCTCTTGATGGAGGTAATATACCCTACGTAATGGCTAAACCCTAGATGTCTAGCCTATATGATTACGATTATGATTATCTCTAAGAACTAAACCCTCCGGTTTATATAGACACCAGAGGGGGCTAGGGTTGTACAAAGTCGGTTTACGGAGAAAGGAATCTTCATATCCGCACGCCAAGCTTGCCTCCTACGCCAAGGAGAGTCCCATCTAGACACGGGGGGAAGTCTTCCGTCTTGTATCTTCACGGCCCATCAGTCCGGCCCACGTCACATAGCCCGGACGCCCGAGGACCCCGTAATCCAGGACTCCCTCAAGGAGCGCCTCTGGTCTCGCTGCTTCTGGCGACAATCAGACACTTTATGACCTAGCCTGGATCAGTAGCCACAGAAGGTGTCACGGCCTGACCGGGCCTTCTCAGCATAAGGAGGGCGACCCATCCCCCTGAAGTTGTGCACAGGAGCGATGGAGTTGTGAGACGAGCAGACGACATAGGAGCTCGGGCAGCCAACACTAAAGGAACCGCAAGCAACCCAGCAAAACGAAGGCGGGTGTCCTCAGCATGAAGCTCAGCGAGGACCTCCGAGGTAGGAACACGACCACGCGCAAACAAGTGAGTACGTCGAGGTTCAAACTCGGAGCGGAGGCGAGATAAGAACTCATGGATCTGTTGAAACACCAGGTCGGACTGCATAGTCTGGCAGCAGCGGCAGGATTCACAATTGTCCGAAGAGAGTCAAACTGGCGCCAGATGGCAGAACTCTATGTGTAGAACTCATCAACAGAAGAGTCACCCTGCTGAAGAGCATGCTCCTGACGCACCACAGATAAGTAGAGAGCATCACTAGAGGGATGATAGCGCTAACAGAGATAAGACCCCATTGGTGCAACAGTGCCTAGGCCCATGAACTCCGAAGCAAACTAAGGAAGGACACTCGCAGTGAGAATAGCAGCAGCCCGAGCATCATCATTGGACCACTGAGTGTAAGCAGCCAGATCATCACGCTAGACGGAAAGAGCATCAGAATAAGCAGATACCTGTTGATCATAAGCACCAACTGCAGCATCATCGAGAGCCTTGGCTGCATCCCGATCATCTTGAGTGGCCTCAGCAGCAAGAACCGGCGGTACTGGCAGGGTAGGAGCCGCGGGAGCAATAGGGCAGGGCAGACAGGGGACCTCACCGGAGAGAACACCCCACAGCAGAAGACCGCACATATGGAGTACAGCAAATATGAACAGAATGTCCTTAGGGTTAACAGAATGTCCAATTCATTTTATACCACTTGCAAGTTGCAACTAGCACTACACTACCTTGAGGGAAAACAGAACCAGTGTCTCGCCTACCCAAAGTTCAGTCATTACAACATATAGCCAGGAGTATGTGTAAAGTACCAGAGACTATTTCTTCCTGAGTGTCAAGCATCAATCCAAGAAACACAGTGAGTCACTAACGTCTGCTCATTTCACATAATATACAAGACTTCATACTATTAAATCCGACAAGTTACACTTGACAGGACAGGTACATACAAGTAGAACGACCTACATATACCACATAGAAGAGCACCAGCATCAACAACATCACATGCCACAGCATACATAATAGAAGAAATTACCAACTACAATTTGAGCATCAACTAGGCAAGTCTGTATCTCAGCAAAATAGAAGAACTTCATCTAAGAAAAATAGAAGAACTTCCCTGTGCCAACTAGCCATGGCTGTGTCTCAGCAACCGGAATTTAACTCTTAATACCTGCAGAACAGTCAATGTCATCCCAGTCAAACAAATTTAAAGTGCTCTCTCACAGCAAAACAAATTTTATATGATCCCCAAAAATAAGCATTAACTTTTCCGTGGTGCAGATTATACAAAAAATATCCAAAGCTGAATCATCCAAGTATACAAGCTAATAATACAAACGGAGAACAACAATAAGGGAACATTTAGTGTGCATTGCCACCTATATGCTGACATGTTTTCAAGATTCCTGCTATATAACTACGTACGATCACAGTAGAAATTAGGAGATCGGTGGCTCACCACCTATCATCTGAGGCAAACAAACTGAACTTTTAAGATTGTCAACTCAATCCAGATTTACTTTTGTGTGCCAACCCATATGTGAGGCTCAAGTACAAATGGAAAATGGCACAAAGGCATGCTTCTTGAAAATGCATCTTGTAAATTGGGTAGCCAAGCAAAAAAAAGATATATGAAAAGATAAAATTACCTAAGTTGTTTGACCAAGATAGCACGTTAGCAGATCTAGTGTGTTCACAGTTTCAGATCCGCCCCTTTCGCCCCAACTCTCCTGCCTACAAGCAAAAGTAGCCCAAACCATATGAAAATTCTAAGAGAAGTTGAGTCCAGGATAGAAAATGAAGCCACATATATCGCCAGGTCCAAAAAAGAATGGTAAAATTGATTACATGTTCAGAGAAAATGCATTTATCCAGAATTATTGTCGAGTCAGTTTTGTAACAGTTATGACCATAAGGCCAAAATAAAATATGCACGGATTGGGAACCCAGAGTTCCGACACAAGCATTACATAGTGCTACATGAAATTAATGAACTAGTACTACTCTTCGATAAAAATAGAGCGCATGGTATTATGAATTGACGATTTCTATCAAGAACGATCAAGTTAAATTTTAATCTTGCAAGGAAAAATAGTGAATAAGAAAACATAACAAGCTTTAAGCCGCCTCCAGATGTTCCAATTGCTTAATTACTCTATTGCCACTTCCCAATTTTTAGAACCCCCCTGATGAAAAGATCATTACTAGCACATAATCGTACTTAGCCATTAGCAATCGCCAGGCATCAAAGCAATATTCCTGTTCTAGCTTTAATGGACGTCTATAATAAGAAGAAGAAACTAGACAACCATAAGATGACCAGATCAACAGAGGAACAAATAAACAATGTATTTTTATGTATCTAGCTCAATCCTAATAACAGGAACAATGTTACCGCAATAACGTACCAAAGGTAACTGGAATGAATACGAGCGAAACAAACTAATTCGACTTTTTTGCTTGTGCAATGTAGATAGGGGGTATTACCTGGAGTACAGAAATTTCTGTAGGGATAAAAGGTGTCATGACATATATTGTTTCTTTTAACAATATGTTTGATCTGCATTGAGTCGAGTTGGAGTGTGAAGTTGCCGGTCATAGTAGTGAGAACAATCACATTTGCGTCCTCATCATACCCGACGAAAAGTACAGAATCCATTCTCGTTGGAACCATACCCTCGAGTGGAATGGTTTTCTGCAGCAGCACCCATTCGAAAACACCATCACGGTTAGATTTCCTCTCCCATAATTCGATAGTGAGGTCCAACAAAACAGCGAGGCCAAGTCCATCATTCTCCATCCGTAAGAGCTGAAAACACCAGTTGTCGGTACCATGGTTTTCAACCGGCTTCTTGATCAGACCAAGACTTTGCATTTCCAAATCAAACACAAGGACATCACCTCCACGAATCAACAAGCAAAGTGCATTCCCGACAAGGATGCTGGGCCTTCTTAACCAAGACATTCCAGCTGTTTTCGTCATCGTCGAGAAAATATTTCCCCAAACACCAGACGCTGAGTCGTAGACAGAACAAAGTGCCGGTGTATTGTAGTCAGCAAAGATCAAAACCAATTTAAATGGGCTCGAGAAGCAATCTCCGTGGACATGCCCATCTTCGGCATTGACGCACAATACAGCGCCATGCCAGGCCCAGGAACGCCCCAACGTGCACCCTGGTGGAAAAGCCACAATGCGCTCTTCACCTGTGAGGGGATCCCACACGACGGTCTCAAGCTTATGCAGGTTGATTAGGAGAGAGAGGCCATGGCGGCAGCCCATGTATGCTTCATTTTGGTGGTAGGGTGTGCTGCTCTTGGGCAGGGAGAAGCGGGCAGCAGGGATGCGGTCTGGCGAGTCCATGGAAGGAATGAAGTTTTTAGCATACCCTCTGAAGAAGCCGAGCAGAGGAGGTTTCTGGTGATGCTTGCGGAAGCGTTTACGGAACTCGGGCTCGGAGAGGATGCTGCCCCACTGCTTGCATACAACGGACGCACGGGGGAGCGAGGATGGCTTTGGTGGGAGGCGGATGAGGATCTTGGTGAGGAGGTTGTCATCTCCGAGCACATCAGACAACGGGTCGGCTGGCGGCCTGGAACACAACAGCCTATTTCCATCCATAGACTGAGATCTGGGAGTGGGATTGACACTGACACAATAAAAGAAAATTTAATCAATTGACTGGTTTCTCCAATGATCTAGCACACATACGTACATCCATCCAGCACAGCATACACAAAGTAAGTAGCTGCTCTCACACATATGTACTCCCTCCGTTTCTTTTCACTCTGCATATAAGATTTGTCTGAAATCAAACTTTCTTAAGTTTGACCAAATTTATATAAAAAATATATTAAGATCTACAATAAAAAAGTTATATAAAATATTTTCATGATGCATGTAATGATATTGGTTTCAGATTGTGAATGTTGATATTTTTTTCTTATAAAGCTGGTAAAACTTTACGAAGTTTGACTTGAGATATGCAGAGTAAAAAGAAATGGAAGGAGTACATCCAGCACGACATAGCATACAAGAAATTAAGAGGGAGAGGAACTAGATGGGGAATTTTACCCTTGGACTTGGGGAATCTCGGCAGCAGGATCCGCCATCTCTTCTCCTCCCTCTCAATTGTTGCAGCAGGGGAGGAATGTTAGGGTTCAATCAGAAGGGGAAATCTGGCTAGGGTTTTATTGTACGGAAAATTTAAGAAGACGGATGAAGAAGGATTGGATGGAGAGGAAGAGGAAGGAGAAGGGTTTGCAGACCTCGAACCGCCGGTGGGTGGCTTCACTCCGCCAGACGGGGCGGTGGGATCAGGTCGCCGGCGGCTCCCCTCCTCCTTTATCTCTTGGACCAACTGTGTGAGGGTGGAGATTAGGGACTGACGAACGAGGGGGTACACAGAATGTAGAGAAAAATCCTTATTTGACACTAACCTAAAATGAGGTTCCTTATTTGGCCCTGGAGAAAAAATCCCTTATTTGACATTCAGTATTAATTTATTTCCTTATGTGACACCGCTGTTGGTAAAGTTAGACCATTCCGTCAAAAAAATCGTGTGGACCAAAATACCCCTCTTCTAGTTGCTATCCTACATCAAACAAAGAAAACAAATCCCAACCCGAACCTGTCGCCCCCCACGTCTCTGTCTCGAGTCCCCACCCGAACCCTAGCGGCGGCGGCAACGGAGTGCTAGCTCGTGCCGTCAGCGGTGGCATAATATAGATTTACTTATTCTTGTATTATTCTTCCAACTATACAGGCTCACTGCTTTCCTATTGCTCATGTAGAGAACCACCAAAGAATAGGGGAAAGACAACCAAAACAGCTGAGGTATCCATTGTGCCTTGGAGGATGGAGCACCAACAAGAATGTGTTTTCCACCAAGGTTAGTAATTTTACGCATATGCTCATGATTACATGAAAAAAATGTTGAATTCTAAGCAGCTTTCTGCTCACCATAGCCAAAGCTTAGAAAGTACAACTAGGAAAAAGGGCAAACATGTTAACTCTAGTACTGCAACATCAAAAAGGTGATTACAACTAGTTTAGATTTACATTTTTGATTAAACTAAAACTTGTTGAGTATTCTGGTTGCTTCCTACTCACCATAACAAAAGCTTGGAGAATACAGACAAAAAGGGAAAGGGGGGCAAATCTGAATCGGTTTGATCCAAGAGGTATTGTTTTTGTTTTTCGCTCACATGTTATGTATAATTTTTTTTCATTTGCTAAATATTACTATTGCCATACATGTATAAGTGCAGACCTATAACCGTCTCAAATCAGTGGGAGCCAATTTCCATCCAGTTTCCTATGCCCGGCGATGAAACAAATGTTCCTGCGAAGGTTAGGGGCAAGAGTAAAAGAAAGAGTGTGCTGAAAAGATTCCTACGGTGCCACAAGACAGCCCAGCATGTGCACAAGAAACAAAAAATTAACCCTGCAAGCCCTTCAATGAGCACAAGAACCTCCATAAGCATGTGATTCTCATTTGTTTTCCTTTTATGTCATGGTTACTTTTGGAGGTTCTTTTGTGTTGCTCATGTGATGTACATGTGGACTTGACTTCATGTGTGAAACAATATGTGATGCATTCGCTGTGTACTACTTGTTGATGTATGTGGTAAGTGTGAACCTGAATGTGATGTATTCGTGAACATGGATGTTTCTAGTAGTTGTACATGTTGTGACGCATTTTGTATGTATATATAAATTGTGTGAGATACGGGATCAAATTATAGGGGAGGTTCTACCCAATTTTTCATTTTTTCAATTAAAATCAGAGGATAATTTTTGGATTGAAATATGTTCGGTGACCAAATTATGGGGTCTTAATTGGTCATTTAACATGACCAAATATGCAACATCACTGTAGATATTGTCGCACATTTTTGGTCACCTTATGCACCAGGGGTAGAAAGGTCTCTTCGTGTCTGTCTTTAACACCGTTAGTTAACGAAATGCAGTAGGGTGTCATATTGGGAAAGAAATTTAGAGCAGATGTCAAATAGGGAAGAAAATTTTCTTCAGGGCCAAATAGGAAACCTTATCACAATTAATGTTGCTAAACCTCACTTTGATCCAAACCCAATTCAAATTCAAATTTAAAATAAAGTCAAATTATTATTTCCACGAACAGTAAAATAAAAATGTTTTCTAGGTTGCAAAATTTCACTAACTAACTGTCATGCATGAACCAACATTATTTGAATATTTGAAATGCCCTTAATCTATTTAAAATTGGACTAGCAACATTAAATTGAGACATTTCAATTTAAAAAATTAGCTAAACTAT
Organism: Triticum dicoccoides; assembly: GCF_002162155.2. NCBI lineage: Eukaryota > Viridiplantae > Streptophyta > Magnoliopsida > Poales > Poaceae > Triticum > Triticum dicoccoides. The sequence goes on along the minus strand of NC_041390.1, from coordinate 3,728,653 downwards.
TCAGATTAAATTGAAACTTTGTGTGATACTTCAAAACCTTGTATAGTATTTATGTGCCAAATTTAATATTCACCAAAATTCAATTTGTACTAAAAGACATTGCAAAACTAAGAAGAAATAATAAAACAGAAAAGGAAAAGAACATAAGGAAAATACACACTATGCACTTTGGCTCTAGGTCAACAGTGCGGCCCAGCCCACTGATGTGGCTTGAAACTACGTCGGTATTTCCCTAAAGAGGAAGGGATGATGCAGTACATCTACGGTAGGTATTTCCCTTAGTTGTGAAACCAAGATATCAATCCAGTAGGAGAACCAAGCAACACTATGTAAACGGTACCTGCACACAAAGAACAAATAGTTGCAACCGACGTGTAAGAGGGGTTGTCAATCCCTCCATGGTAAAAAGATAGTTAAATTTTTATGAGTTTGGATAAGTAGATCTGAATAAAACACGAAATAAAATAGGTAAAGAAAAAGTGCAGCAAGGTATTTTTGCGTTCTTGGAATAATATATCTGAAATAAAATACGGCAAAAGATAGATTGGAAAGCAAATATGATAAAAGATAGACCCGGGGCCGTAGATTTCACTAGTGGCTTCTCTCGAGAAAATAGCATACGGTGGGTAAACAAATTACTGTTGGGCAATGGATAGAAGAACAAATAATTAGGACAATATCCAAGGCAATGATCATGTATATAGGCATCATGTCCAAGATTAGTAGACCAACGATTCTCCATCTACTACTATTACTCCAGACATCGACCGCTATCCAGCATGCATCTAGTGTATTAAGTTCATGGAGAAACAGAGTAATGCAATAAGAACGATGACATGATGTAGACAAGATCTATTCATGTAGGAATAGACCCCATATTTTTATCCTTAATAGCAACGATACATACGTGCCTTGCTACCCCTTTTGTCACTGGGTGAGGACACCGTATGATCGAACCCATCACAAAGCACCTCTTCCCATTGCAAGAAAAATCAATCTAGTTGGCCTAACTAAACCAAACATTCGGATAAGAAATACGAGGCTATAAATAATCATGCATATAAGAGATCAAAGAAGACTTAAATAATATTCATGGATATTGATCTGATCATAAACTCGAACTGAAGAAAATATGCCCTGGAGGCAATAATAAAGTTGTTATTTTATATTTCCTTATTCATGATAAAGGTTTATTATTCATGCCATTTTATTGATCGGAAACTTAAATACATGTGTGAATACATAAACAAATATCGTGTCCCTAGTAAGCCTCTACTAGACTAGCTTGTTGATCAAAGATGGTTAAGGTTTTCTAACCATGGGCATGTGTTGTCATTTGATAACAGGATCACATCACTAGGATAATGATGTGAGACAAGACCCACACGTTAGCTTAGCATAAGGATCGTCCAGTTTATTGATATTGCTTTATTCATGTCAAATACTTATTCCTTCGACTATGAGATTATGCAACTCCTGAATACCGTAGGAATACCTTGTGTGCTATCAAACGTCACAACGTAACTGGGTGATCATAAAAATTCTCTACAGGTACCTCTGAAGGTGTTTGTTGTGTTGGCATAGATCGAGATTAGATTCGTCACTCCGAGTATAGGAGAGGTATCTCTGCGCCCTCTCGGTAATACACATCATAAAGCTTGCAAGCAAATGACTAAGGAGTTAGTCACGAGGTGATGTATTACGGAACGAGTAAAGAGACTTGCCGGTAACGATATTGAACTAGGTATAGAGATACCGGCGATCGAATCTAGGGCAACTAACATATCGATGGACAAAGGTCGATTAGGACAGCGAGGCCGTGTCGACAGCCCCTGAAGACCTCGTAGTCATTTTAGGGTATGTCGCTCTTGGGCAGGGAGAAACGGGCAGCAAGGATGCAGTCAGGCAAGCCCATCATGGGAGTGAAGCAGTTAGCAAACGCGTTGAAGAAGCCGAGAAGAGGAGGCTTCCGGTGGTGCTTGCGGAAGCGTTTGTGGAACACAGGGTCCGAGAGGATGCTGCTCCAGTGCTTGGATACAGCAGACGCGCGGGGCAGGGAAGACGGCTTGGGAGGGAGACGGACGAGGATCCCCCCATGCTGCACCGCCACCGTCTCGTCTCGTCGTCGCCATACCTGCTTCACTGCCATGCCGTCGAAGCTCAAGTCCGAGAGAAAGACCGACTTCAATGGGTTGTGAGCACGTGGCCCCGATCACTTCAGCTTCGAATTTCAGTGCGACAACACTCACTACTGAATCAATCCGTTCAAGAAGGCAGACATCACAACACGAGCCTATGACATCGCCGCTTGGCGATTTGGCCGGCTGCGATAGGTGCTCAACTTGCCGGAGGTCACAACCCAAGAGGATACAGAGTTCATCGATCCACCGGTGACCATTTTGCTGATCAATGAGGAGGGGGGAAGAAGAAGGAAATCTGCATTATTCCCGGCGAGAGAGAGGCCATGGCGAGGTTCGCGGGGGAGAACCCCCAGTACGTGAAGTACGAGGCAGAGTTCTTCTAGAAGCGAAACCACGGGAAGAAGAAGGAGGAGGAGGTGAAGAAGGAGGAGGCTGACCTATCGATGGTGATCAACCTTTCGTCATCGGATGAGGAGGAGTTCACCTCCGATCCAGAGGAGACCCTGACATATTGGAACTCTGTCGAGGCTGACTATATGTCGAACGAGTGGTGTAATAAAGATCTGTTATGTTTAATCAAGTAGTATGATGAACAATAATGTTTAATGTTTAAATATATGCAACGTTTGGACGTTTGTTTGAATTGATGTATGCAGTATGCTTTCAAAAAAAATTAGGCCATCTATTGGAGTTGTAGGTTTTTGATGCAGTGGAAAACCAGTTTTAGGTGTTGCGAATTTTTTTCCAACCACCTTTTCATGCCTTATTTTAGGGCACCTATTGGAGATGCTCTCAGCAGCTAGAAAGTCACTAACTAAACTGCTAACTTCACTAATACATACTATATTACAAAATATTAGTACAAACAAGTTAGCAAATTACACTACTAAATCCTACAAAGCCACTTCACACGCAACAACGTACAATGATAAAGGATGGAACAACCAAGATAGTATACAGAGTGTTATTAATTTCAGCATGGGCCATACCAGTGGCTACATTAACAAAAAAGAAAGAGAAAAATGAAAAAAAAACGAAAGAAAATGAGACCTATTGTCTTACCACACTTGTGCTTCACAGTAACACCGTGTATTTCATATAGAGAGTCTCCATGTTTTTCATTTCCATATATTAGTGGGATTTCTATATTATAGAACTTGAGTTGCATATTCCGATGACGAGCTTTCTCAAACGCTCGAGGTCTTCATGAGCAAACTCACTTACTTTCATATAGATAGTTTTCATACACTTATAGCTCTAGTACATCTGTTACATAGCAATCCCTACTCCTCGCATTGACATCGATTGTAAGGCTCCTCTATTGCCGAACGATCAAGCCTCGTCGATGTGAGACTTTCTCATACATTTTTGTCTTCCCTTATAAATCCCCATAATCATTCTCTTTGCCATCCAAATTGCTAAGTCCCTAACTCACGCTCAAGTATTGCATGAGAATTAAAAATGTTGAAGCGAGAAAAAGTATGATTCAATTGTTTCGTTTGGCACCGGGGCTGTTCATGATTTGATATATTTATGTTAGGAAGACTGTGCATGCCATGTTTTACATGATTAAGTGTGTAGGGATCACGTTCTTTAACGTCATTATTTTGAAAGGCAATGATTGTTTACTATTACTAGTATGCTTATGTATTATTGTTTCAATGTCAAATTGATAGACTATTGCCTTGAATCACTCGTATCCCAATATTCATACCGCAATTACATAATTTGATCAAGTACATGATAGGTAGCATTGAACATCAAAATTACTTTGTTATCATTTACCTACTAGAGGACGAGTAGGAATTAAGCTTGGGGATGTTGATACGTCTCAATCGTATCTATAATTTTTTTTATTATTTAATTATATTATGTTATCACTTTTGTATGATTTATATATGTCATTTTATAGTAATTTTTGGACTAACATATTAATTTAGTGCCCAGTGTCAGTTCCTATTTTTTGCTTGTTTTTGGCATTTAGGAAATCCATCTACAAAATTTTATCACCGCCGCAAGCCTCTGTTCCTCAGCGATCCCATCTAGAGCCATGTTCCGGTACTTTACCTAAGGGGGGGGATCATTGGGGAGGCCATCTTCATGAACCCCTGCTTCCATGATGATGTGTGAGTAGTTCCTTCAGGACCTACGAGTCCATAGTAGTACCTAGATGGTTCTCTCTCTC
>NC_041390.1:3687162-3723897 GCF_002162155.2 Triticum dicoccoides | reverse complement strand
CCATTCGATGTAATCTTTTACGGTGTGTTTGTTGGGATCCGAGGAATTGTGGGTTTATGATCATATTATTCATCGCGATTTCTGTTGCAGTGTCGTTCCACCCAACGATGCCGGAGCTTCACCTAGGGTCGTCGCTTGAAGCCGCAATTGCGGTCTCCAGCTTGGGGAAGCTTGCCTCAAGATCCGGCTTCAAGTGGAGTAGATTGTCGATCTATTACGACTGGGTGGGGAGCTGTGAGGCCTGCACATCGAGCCGATGCATGACGTTGGCGGTGTCCACCTTGGAATCCTGATGAAGCTTGTCGAGGTTGTCTTTCAGGGTTGGATCCATGGTGTTGATGAGGATTTGGCGGGCGTGGATGCGACGACGTGTATCAAGGGTAAAATCAGAGTGGAGAGGATGGGTGGCAGCTGGCCTCTAGTACCCAGAGTTTTGATTTTCCTTTTATGATTCTATTCGCCCCAGGCCAAGATGACTGAATTTCAGCCATTTTTCAAAAAATTCGGCTAAAATTTGACCAAAATCTATTTTTTCGGTTGAAAGGTACTTTCCGCCCTAGGCCGAGATGACTGAAATTCCGCCGAAATCCATTTTTTCCGGCTGAAAATCAAAACACAGCTGGTACCACGATGTTAGGGTCCAATTTGATCTAATTTCTCTCACTGATACACCTCGCAGTTCTTACAGATCTTGATTCGGTAGGTAGTTAGTCGAAGAGATTTCCATGATCCACTGTTTGACATCTTCCTTCCTCTTCTCTTCTTTAAGTAGTGGTCGCAGAAGAGTTGGTCGAGGCCTTGGTGCAGTTGACACAGTGCCTATAAAGGCATGTACAACGGTGTCCAGTCAGTCGTCTGTAACACATGCCATGTAGAATATTTATCTAGGTGGAGGGGAGAAAACGAGGAGAGAGAAAAAGGGCGTCTGCAATTCGGTAGACGGTCGATAGCCCTGAAATTTCGCTAGTTGTACAGCTGGGCGTCTGTAGTTTTTCTTTTCCCCATCCGAACCGTCAAATCCCGTCCTCGACAAATCTAATCCACGCAACATGTTTTGCTTTTCTCCGTCGCTACCCGACGAGACCTGCACGGTTGGGGGCCGCCGGACTGCTGGGATCGATAGACGTCACGAACGAATGAGCTGCAGCGACCAAAATAATCGATCAAGGATCAGCTAGCTAAACGTCTATGCACAGGTCCAGGGAGGAACTGATTAGATTAACGTACGTGTGTGTACATGCTCCTCGATCTTCAGCGACGGCGGCGGTCCGGCTTTGAGAGCTGCGATTCCCCAATACACACCTTCTTCCTGGGATGCATCACCGCGCCGATGCCGTCGCCAGTCTCTTCACGTTCTGGAGCAGTGGCTGATGGAGGTGGATCATTGGAATAAATTTCACTCTAACGTCGTAATTTTAGAGGGCTATAGACAGCAAAAAGACGATCCATTGTAGAGGGTGTTTTTACTCATGTCTGTAGATGATGTGGATGGTTGCTATAGCTAATGTACATGCCCAAACTTGCGGTTGGGCTGCACCATCCGCACTGGTCGAGTGGCACTTCTCCTCCCGTTTGGCTGCCATGGCAGCACTTCCGACCTCGCTGTCGTCCGAGTTGGTTGCCATGGCAGTGTTTTGAGCAGGAGCTGCATTTGGGTTCCTGGCATAGCCGGGGGCTAGGGTTTCACTCCCAAGTCTCCCATGAGGACTACACGTAACGAGAGAAGCCTTAGGCCTAATAATATCTTTGTATATGAGAAAGATCTACTAAACTATTATCAGGCGTCGAACGGAAAATGTTTGGCGGGAGTACAACATTATGGAGCACACACGAAGATAAAACAACTTTATTCGATTTTTCAATGGATGGAACAATTAATGCTTAAACTGCTGGTTGATCAATTATATTAGATGCAACGACTTCATTCATCAGCACTGTTTTCCACAAGCATGAGATATTGAGATCTAGTATCATGGTGGCGGCGGCGCCGTAGTCCACTTTCGGCAGCAACACTTTGTTTTGTTGCCACTGCATATGGAACTGAAACTGTGACCACCTTGATTATATCCTCTTTCCTTGCACTGATTGTGCCACTCTGGGGCAGTGCAGTCCTCTAATTCCTTGCACTTCCACTTACCTACAAAGGCAATATATTGTGGTACCAGCAATTTAGCTTAGCTTGTACAGTATACAAAGATAAAACAAGAATATAGCTAGCTAGATTTTTATTGTTTTTTCCACGGTTGGAAATCATAGAGTAAAACAATGGCATTGTTGCATACCTTTCTTTGCAATACAGTAAAACAATGCCATTGTTGCATACCTTTCTTTGCATGACAAGATGGCAACAAAGAGGACATCATCACCATGACCACGAGAGCAACCGCCATTGCGTAGACAATCGTCCTTGTATTGCGATTGATGAGTGCCATTCTATGAGAAAAGACTACTTGCCCTCTGTTTCTTCCTTCTCCTATGTGGGATCCACGTCGCCAAGCTCCATTGCAGGTATTTATACAGAGCCACCACCAAGGTTGTGGATATCGATTGATTACTTATTGCATTTATGCGTATCTGTAAACTAATGTTCACATATCCTTGTACTGACATACTCCGACCTTTCTATACACTATATTTATTGAGTTCATATTCTTTTTTGTGGTATTTAATGCCAGGGTTTGTATAGGAGAAAAGCACGAACTAGATGGCATGCATTAGTTGCATGTTGTATTTATTTCCCCAAACTAATTGTTGCTAGCAAAATAATATTATAAGAGATTACATATCCTATTAAGTTCAAATAAATGTCACATCCCTTGTATTTGTTTTTGTTTGGTTTATATGAGCACTAATGCAAGATATCCGGTTGTACCATGCATTTATTTCAAGTTTCTCATAGTAACCATGGGCCACATATGGGCCGTAATAACCTCGGGTAGCAAACGGGCCAAAACATAACATCAGCCACTAATGGGCCATATAACACCGTACATTTAAAAAGGTCCAAAACACAACATGGGCCACAAACATGCTAAAAGCACAACCGCCCGCTAATGAGCACAAACACATAAGGGCGTCCATGATCTTGCCCGAGTAAGAGGCGGATGGGCTCAGTGGCGAGTCTACTGGGAGGGCTTAAACAGGCTCAAACCTACCCTCCAAATAACAATATTTTTTACTACTAGTACTTTTATCCCAGCTGAATAGTACATCTACTATCAAGTAGCAAACACACAGTGCCACACACGCACAGCAAACAGGCCACACACGAATGCCCAGCCTCCATCTACTGTAATCACTAGTTCATGTACTGTTATCTAATTTAGTGTCCAATGCAACTTATTTGCAAAAAAGAAGAGTACAAAATGAGTATGCATGCATGTACTCCTCGCGCTGAACCTGAACCTATCCCAGCTAATCTGAACCTAGATACCCCTCCCTTAACTATTGTGATTGTAATCCCTCCTCCAACTTATGTGGACAACAAAATGAGGAGATAATGGTTATTCTGCAAGATAAATTCAAATTTTGGTTCAAAATTTCATATATATATATATATATATATATATATATATATATATATATATTTCAAAATTCCTAGAAAAAATCTAGTTAATACTACATGTTTTAAGTAGTAGTTTGGGAAATTCTGACCTTATTTTGACAGCAAGGCTTGGACATCATGTTTTTTTTCAAAAGAGAGCTTAGTTTTCTCGTCGTTGACTTTAGCCTACCCTTCATTTTCTTCCTAGATTCGCCACTGGATGGGCTGGTATATGATGGTATGCATTGGGTGGTGGCTCCTTGATCAGCGCCGAAAAGATCTGGGTTGGTGGTGCCACAAGCTGCCCCGTGGTCATGCTTTATCTCATTGCCTCAACTAGACCAGGCCACAATTTCGCCACTTCGGCTTTAGTGGTGGTTTCTACTCTGGCATTGAAACCATTTTCCGTTTCTTTTTTAAATTTGGTCATTTCTCATCAACGGACTCCCGGCTAGCTTTCCTTCTTTACTTTCTAAGCTCGGGGTCTTCAGGATATGTATGTCCCATCTTTCATGATAGCTTCCTTGTAAGCTGAAAATGCCAGCACATCTCTGTTTATACGAAGGATAATGCCAGCACATACTCTGTTTATCCAAAATAGTACTCCCTCCGTACATATCTTAGTTTCTTTGAAGTAGCTAGGCAACTGGGCTAGGTGTGTACTCTAGTGGATCTGAGCAGCATTATCACAGTTCTCACTAGCAAGACTCGCAAGATCAACCGTACAAAGATGTACATGTCTTAGTTTCTTTGAAGTGGCTAGGCAACCGGGACTTCACAAGGAAACTGTGTAAAGTACAGACCTTCACAACAGAGCCGAGCATTAACCAGGCATGCAAGTCGACAAACGTCTGCTGATATTAGATAATATACAAGAGTTCACACGGCTAAATCCAACAAGTTCCACTTCACGGGACAGGTGCATAAAAGTATTACAGCCTACATTCTGCATAGAGGAGCAATCTCAGCATCAACCACATCACAGGCCATACATAATAGAAGAACCCACAGACTACATAGCAGGACAATTTGAGCATCGAGTAGCCATGTCTGCGTCTCGGCAAAATACAAGAACTTCACTGCACTAACTACCCATGCCAGCGTCTCAGCAAAACAGAAGAACCTCCCTAGACCAACTAGTCATGGCTGCGTCTCAGCTCTCCTGCCTACAATGAAGGTTACACTGTACATATCTTAGTACCTGCAGAACAATGAATGTCATCCCGGTCAAACAAATTTGTAATGCTCTCTCACAGCAAAACAAATTTTGTATGATCCCCGAAAATAAGTATTAACTTTGCCGTAGTGCAGATTATACGAAAAATATATCCAAAGCTGAATCACCCCAGTATACAAGCTAATACTACAAACGGAGAACAACAATAAGGGAACATTTAGTTTGTACTGCCACCTATATGCTGACATGTTTTCAAGATTCTTGCCATATAACTGTGTATGATTGCAGTAGAAATTACGAGATCAGTGACTCACCGCCTATCATCTGAGGCAAAAAAAAAACTGAGCTTTTAAGATGGTTAGCTCATTCCAGATTTACTTTTGTGTGTCAAGCCATATGTGAGGCTCAGGGTACAAATGGAAAATGGCACGGCTTGGAAAACCAGAGTTCCATAACAAGTATTACATAGTACTACGTGAAATTAATGAACTAGTACTACTCTTCGATAAAAATTAGACCACATGGTATTATGAATTGACGATTTCTATGAAGATCAATCAAGTTAAATTTTAAACTTGCAAGGAAAAAAATAGTGAATAAGAAAACATAACAAGCTTTAAGCCGCCTCTAGATGTTCCAATTTCTTAATTACTTCAGATGGTTTCACCACTGCAGCAATTGCCACTTTCCAATTTTAAAACACCTCTGATGAAAAGATCATTACAAGCACATAATTGTATTTAGCCTTTCGCAATGGCCAGGCATCAAAGCAATATTTATATTCCTGTTCTAGCTTTAATGGAGCTCTATAATAACAAGAAATTAGATAACCATAAGATGATCAGATCAACAGAGGAACAAATAAGACAACATATTTTTATGTATCTAGCTCAATCCTAATAATAGGAACAATGTTACCGCAGTAACGTACCAAAAGTAACTGGAACGAATACGAGCGAAACAAACTAAATTGACTTTTTTGCTTGTGCAATGTAGATAGGGCATATTACCTGCAGTATAGAAATTCCTGTAGGGATAAAAGGTGTCAAGACATATGTTGTTTCTTTTAACAATATGTTTGATCTGCATCGAGTCAACTTGGAGTGTGAAGTTGCCGGTTATAGTAGTGAGAACAATCACATTTGCATCCTCATCATACCCGACAAAAAGTGCAGAATCCATTCTCCTTGGAACCATACCCTCGAGTGGAATGGTTTTCTGCAGCAGCACCCATTCGAAAACACCATCGCAGTTAGATTTCCTCTCCCATAATTTGATAGTCAGGTCCAACAAAATAGCAAGACCTAGTCCATCATTCTCCATCCGTAAGAGCTGAAAATACCAGTCGTCGGTACCATGGTTTTCTACCGGCTTTTCGCTCAGACTAAGACTTTGCATTTCGAAATCAAACACAAGGACATCACCTCCAGAAATCAACAAGCAAAGTGCATTCCCGACAAGGGTGCTGGGCCTTCTTAACCTAGACATTCCAGCTGTTATCGTCATCGTTGAGAAAATATCTCCCCAAACATCAGACGCTGAGTCGTAGACAGAACAAAGTGCCGGTGTATTGTACTCAGCGCAGACCAAAACCAATTTAAACGGGCTCGAGAAGCAATCTCCGTGGACATGCCCATCTTCAGCATTGACGCACAATACAGTGCCATGCCAGCCACTGTAACTCCACATTAAGGTACTGTTGAACCCTGGTGGAAAAGCCACGATGCGCTCTTCACCGGTGAGGGGATCCCACACGACGGTCTCGCGCTTATGCATGTTGATTAAGAGAGAGAGGCCATGGCGGCAGCCCATGTATGCTTCATCGGTGTGGTAGGGTATGCTGCTCTTGGGCAGGGAGAAGCGGGCAGCAGGGATGCGGTCAGGTGAGTCCATGGCAGGAATGAAGTTTTTAGCATACCCTCTGAAGAAGCCGAGCAGAGGAGGTTTCCTGTGGTGCTCGCGGAAGCGTTTGAGGAACTGGGGGTCGGAGAGGATGCTGCCCCAGCGCTTGCATACGACAGACGCACGGGGGAGCGAGGACGGCTTCGGAGGGAGGCGGACGAGGATCTCGATGAGGAGGTTGTCGTAGCCAAGCACCTTGGACACCGGGCCGGCCAGCGGCACAGAACGGCCCCGCCTCTTCCGGTCCACACGCGGCGAGCTGGGAATGGGATCGGCCCTGGTATGAATAGAAATGTAATCAATGGACACACATATGCACATCAGGGAAGTTGCAAATTAAACATCCAACATACATATGCACATCATTGATCAATAGAATAGCATAGCATACAACGAGTAATAATGAATCAACATATGCACATCCATCGAGCATATACCATACACAAAGTAGGTGCTCACAAAGTAATGTTACATCCATCCAGCATATATAATAGCATATACAAAGTAATGCAGAGGGAAAGGAACTGGATTGGGAATCTTACCCTTGGCCTTGGGGAACCTCAGCAGCAGCATCCATTAGAAGCACCTATCTCCCCACAGCTGCGGCAGGGGAGGATTGTTAGGGTTTGATTCGGAGGGGGGAATCTAGCTAGGGTTTACTTTTACTACTAGGGAAAAATTAAGAAGAGAAAAGAAGAACGGAGTTACTAGTTTAGATGGAGAGAGAGAGGAACGAATAGATTGGGTTGCCAGACCTCGAATCGCCGGTGGGTGGCTGTCGGAGACGGGGCGGTGGGGTGAGGTCGCCGGCGGCTCCGCTCCTCCTTCCTCCTCTCAGCAATTTTTTTTTAGAAACTTCTCCAGTCCGCAGCTGAGAGTGGGAGTGGGGAGCGACCACTATAGTAAGCATAATTTTTTTTTGTGAGATAATTTCATTTTTGGAAACCGTGGTTTTTAGAAAAATCATGATGTTTGTTGAAGCATAAATATTTTCTTTCCATTTAAATAACTTGACTTTAGGAACTATTTTTTAGTTTCTTCATTTATTTTTATTTTTTTAACACAAGAAGGCGCCAAGCGCCAAGATATCATTCATCTCAAAAGCATAGTACAACGTGTATTACATATCCCTGGAGTTGAAAGTTATGAAGATAAAGCAAAGTTGGGCAAAGAGAATTGCTTTGAGAGGAATGAGTACAGCACTACAGCTAAGGACAGAGTCTACTCTTGAGTTGAGAACCTGATGAGCACAATCATGAGCTATTCCATTGATGTTCCTGTTAATATGGTAAACAGCAGTCTGGATAGAAAAAGTGTCCTAAAGAAAATTGCTAATTGGAGTGCGACACATCCAGTTGATCGAGTCATCATTGATTTTCCTGTAAGCAGCCATCTTGGCCAACAAGAGATTATCCGTGAAGAAAGTATTCTTTATATGCCAAGCATGTTATTATGCTTCTTCCAATTGATGTACCACCAACACAGCAAGATTCACAAACTACTTAACCAGTACAGAGTTTCAACTACTTTACTTAAATTTTTGATTTTTGTGTAGTATTATGTTGTAATGAACTAATTGACCAATACACAGTAGTCTATGAGTGAATCTATCTCTCTTTCTTTTTTCGCGATGGAGACTGAATTGAGGTATTCAACGTATGCTGTTGAAGACTGCATGAACAAGAAAAAAAATTCTACAAGGTCAGGTCGAGTGCAGGCTACGACATTGTGAATGTCATGTCGAGTGCAGGTCAGGTCGAGGTATTCAACGCATGACGTATATTTTCCTTGCACATCGGAAACCTTTTTTTATAAATGTTTAACAAATTGTCAAACATGATTAACATTTTTTGGAAATATATTTGTTTGATGGCTACTTTTTTCCATGCACGTTGTACATTTTTTGTATACATCTAAAACATTCTCTTTATACAAGTTTAATATTTTTTAAATGCGTGACTAATATTCTTTTCAAATATATGTTTTGATGCCTAATTTTTGTATGTGCATTGTACATTTTCTGTATACATGATGGACATTTTTTAATGTATTTTTAACATTTTTCAGACAATAATGTTTTTTTTGAAAATATATCTTTTGGTGCCTACTTTCTTTCCATGCACATCCTACATTTTTTCGCATACATCTGAAACATTCTTTCTATACATGTTTAATATTTTTAAATAAATTAATGTTTTTTTGAAATATATGCCTTGATGCCTACTTTTTGTATTTGCATTTTACATTTTCTGTATACATAATGGGATTTTTTTTATAAATGTTTTTGAAAAATTAAAATACATGACTAATTTTTCTCAAATATATAGGTTTTGATGTCTAGTTTTCTTTGAATTTCCACCACCTGGAAAAAAGAAGCGCCACCATGTGACATTGTAACAACAATATAGTACTACATGCGACCATCAGAAATTTCCCCCATATATATAGGTTGGTTAGCGGATAACACAAAATCACAGCATGAAAGGCCCACCAAATAACCGCATTATAAATAAAAATAAAACACACTCTATCATCTCCCCACCTGCCAAACTAAATATTCCGCCAGCCAAAAATATAAAGGGGTATTGGATTTGTTGAAATTCAAATTTCTTTGAATTTCACCAAGTTCAGAGCAAAAATATCGGCATCCACAATATTAAAAAAAATGAAAATTCATTTCATGATGAATTTAAAATTTTGATTTGATATTATGGATTATGATATATTTCTCTGTAAATTTGATCAAACATAAAAGGTTTAACTTTTCAAAAAAGTAACATCTTATATTTTAAAACAGAGTGATTATTTTTTGAAGAAACTCGACAACACCAATGACGCAGCAAAGCGCGTCCGACCCTTCTAGTATGGGACTAAATCCCATCTATAATTCAACAATCCATCATGTTATGAAACCTCACGTAAATCCCATCTATTTTGTGAGAAGGTGCACAAAGAACTATAGAAATTTCACATGAAGTTGGAGTGGATGAATGTTTAACTAGTACAATCCACATAGGAACAATCATAATGATTTAAAATAAGTATTCTCTGAATTGAAAAGGCCTTTAAGGGCATACTGTTATGGTTATAATCTACTATCTCTGTAAATAGTGACCTAAAACGTCTTATATTTATTGCAAAGGCTCGGATTGTGAGAATATGATTATGTCGTAATTGAACTATAGTGCCTCTGTATATGTTATTTGAAATTCCAGTTTAATTGATTCTGATTATGTCGTAATTGAACTATAGTGCCTCTGTATATGTTATTTGAAATTCCAGTTTAATCGACTCTGGTAGTTCATTGCTGCAATTTACATATTTAATCTTCATTACTGCAGTTTCTTTCTATAAACTGGTTCATATCTTATAGTCTAAAAAACTGGTTCATATCATTATCGGTACTGACTCAGCGAAAACTTTTCATGATCTGATATGGATCTCAATTCTGATTATTTGTGAAAAGTATTCTAGCTCTGATATGGATCCATGTTCTGATTTTGTGTGAAAAGTTTTCTTTCGTAACTTTTCTCTTTACTACTGAAATGGATATTTTGCTCTGTTTTGATGACCCCTAGAGATGCACAGCTCCATTTTGATGACTCCATCACCAGGGAGCTCTTGGTTGCACTGCAATCAGGGAGGCCTTGTCAACTCGCTGATGCCACTTAACCTCTATGGTCTCTCATTGCTCAAGATGGATAGTTTTGTGCAGGTTTGGCCTCAACCACTTCTTCCTGTCCTACTGCTACATTTGGACCATGACACTCAGTTCTAGCAAAACTATTGTAAAGTTGCAGGCCAGACCTGTGAAATCCGAGGCTTGTCACAGGATGGTGTTCATGGTCTATAAGCTTTTGAGATGTTGTCTTGGCTCCTCCTTTACAAACAACATTTATGATGATATGCCTCTAAGGGTTGTAGTTAAGAGTTGATGAGTGTTGTTTTCCATGCTATTCTTTGTCCCTTGTGCTGGTAGTTGAGAGGAGGGAGAAGGAGAGAGAGATGGAGGGACATCAAAGAGGAGTGTGGTAACCACATAGGAAGACACGGTTATGTTGCAGCCAGTAGAGACGTGGTTTTGTGTGCAAGTCAATGCAAACCTGCCGTTGTGATGGTTGGGGAGCCGAGGTAGCAGCAAGCAGTGCCTTTACGCTGGATCATGTAGTCTGGTTGTGGGTGGTCAGAGCTCATGGACCTGTCTTCCCCTTGGGTGTGGGCGAGTCACACACAACACCGGGTGTTTACTTTCCTTCAGTGAATTGAAAGCAAAAAAAGAAAAACATGAGGAATGTTTGTTTGTCCATGTTGCGCGATCCTGATCATGTTAGTTTGTGAAGAAAAACAAAACACCATGTCACTGTAATGCTTTAAATATTTTATATCTTTTAGTTGTTTATTTTAGAACAAACCTTAATTCAGCAGGGTGTTTCAAGGTGAGACATCCTTGATGATCGTTGTTTTCTTTAGATCATTATCACCCTATTTAAAGTGAATACATCAGAGTTGTGTTTAACTATGCTTTATTTTTTCTTTATGTGACCTATATTTTGTTCTGCTTGAATTTCTATCAAGGGACGGAGTTTGGTTTCATGCATCTTGAAACAAAGCTTCCAGTCGGGCGGCGTCCCACTTCACATTTTGCTAAGGTGCTTCCATGGTTTCTCCAGTCTCTCAAGCGCAGCATAGCCTGCTTGCATGACTTTTTCCTTGCTGCTCGCGCTGCCCCTATGTACAACAACACTGTTCTGATGATCTCTCCTGCTGACACTGATCTCCCATCTCCTCATCTTATGCGCCATCTCTGTGCTGGTTGATCAGTGGCACTAGACGTTGATGCTCACGCCGTTGTCAGAAACGCACTGTGCTACTCAACCCGTGAGTATTACTTTGCTCCTCCACTGATGGTATTAGAGTTTTCAGTTAAACTGGTCGAATTAGATGCCTTGCAAATTTGTTGCTTCCATGAGATCTAGGTACATAGGTGGAAATTGTAGTGTTACTTATCTTTTGTCGATCATGAAAACCCATAGTAGTCAATGTTTCTGTGTTTTGTATGCATCTATCTGGTAATTTTCTACAGATTGGGTACCATCTTTCTATGGACTGGCACGTATAAGAGAAGGTCTTGGTTTCTTGAAGCATTACATTTGTTGCTTCAGAAGATAATTATTCGATCTCGAGTGATCCGTGTACGAATGCGCTCTTGTTGATAGCAATCGAACCAAAACCATGGTTTCATCATTGATGGAATTTTTTTCTGCAAAAACTGTAATACTCCACTGTAGCTCCTTAATCTCCAAATTGCCATTGTCTGACTAAGCACTCCAACAATGACTTCATTTAATTGACAAACTAAAAAAATTCTAAGAAAAACTAACTTTTCTTCATGAAATTTGATAAATTTGGACGTTAGTGTTTAGGCTCGCCATTTTATGCATTTGAGTAAAAAAATCATTTATTCTTTGTAGTTTCTCAAACATCATACAGAAGGCTTAGTTTCTCATATTGATGATAATGAGGCTTGATTAAGCAGAAATGCTTTAATAAAGATTCACACTTCTATTGACAGGGTCTATTAATGAGTGGAAAAGTCAAGTTAGTGCATGTTCGAGTTCTCCACTTGCATTATTAAATGGGTGGCAGTTCAAGGTTTCAATTTCTATCACACTTTGTGACACTTCCTTCGGATTTCCTTTGATGAATTACCTTTTCACTCTGAGGTGTGACTGGTGAGTAGTTGTTTGACTTGGACATTTCATTCTCTAAAGCCGTAAGCACTTAACAGTTACTGTGTCCCTTTTAAAAAAATCAAATGTTCATAGGGAGCTCTATGTTTTTGCTTTGTGTTTAATTCCCTACACCAGATTTAGCTCAATCTAGGATATATTTCTTCTTGTATAATTAACTTTTGCATTCTAAGAATTCTACAGTTGTCCTTTAATTGGAATAGTTGTCTTTTCTCTTACATCCTTTCACATGTTTCAGCTTTTCTATTTTGGGTTATGTACTTTTGTTATGGAAAAAGTTATACTATATCCTTTCTTCCTCATTCCTGTACAAATAGTATTAATTGTGATTCATTTTTCTTGTGTCTGCAGGTCAGTCACTGTCAGGACCGACAAAGTGCATTTTAAAGATGACGAGGGGATGGGCTAGACCAATGTGTTTTAGACGTCAGAATTAGAATCGTGTGGGAGTTGTACATGTGCTTGTGTGTGTGTGTGTGTGTGTGTGTGTGTGTGTGGGCGTGGGCGTGTGCGTGGGTTATTTAATGTGCTAGTGAATCGTTCATACTGAAATATACTTCCTCCGTTCCTAAATATGTCTTTCTAGAAATTTCAATATAGACTACATACGGATGTATATAGACGTATTTTAGAGTGTAGATTCATTCATTTTTCTTCGCATGTAGCCCATACTGAAATCTCTAAAAAGAATTATGTTTAGGAACGAAGAGAGTAATTTTCAATCCCATCCGCCCCTTCTCGAAACTCTCCTGTTCTTCCCTATCTACTTTCAAATTTCTTTTCATCCTCGTGTGTTCTGATCCTCCCTAAACCTAAGTTAGCTCAACAGTTGGTATAATTAAAAGCTTTATTTTGGTCTGAATCATGCTTTCACTACACTTGATTGTACTGGTAAATTGATAAGTTCGCTAATCCTCTTTGGGTTCGATCAATGTTGGTTTGATTTATCGAAAGGCTGCGACCACTCCATTCAAACCCAATGCTCTGAATAGGATTCCAATAGTACCCATGAAACTATGGATGGCATGGGGGAGTGGTTGGTGGCCATCATCATGGTGCTCACTGAAGGTGGTGATCATTGACCAGGCATGCAGATTGACGTGCAAACCCAGTGTTGTGAGCAATAATCAAATTTGATGGTCCGTGGCAATGCACGGGCACTCAACTAGTGTTTGGTAAAGCATAAATATATTCTTTCCATTTTTTATTTTGTGATGCCTGACTTTGAAAGAAAAAAATCATGAATATCCTTATTTTTTGAAGTTTTCTACTTTTTTTTATTTTACTACACTTTCTTGTAATATTTCAAGGAGTTGTTTTTACACAAATTATATTTCTCAAAATTACCCACCACCTCCCCATGTTTCTTTCAATTTTGTCTATTTATAAATCCTATTTTGAACATTGATTGACCAAATAACTTGACTTTCAGAACCACTTTTTGTTCCTTTATATATCTGACATGACAAGCATGTTATTATGCTTCTTCCAATTCGTCTACCAGCAAGGTACGGTCGGAAGCAAAATGTCGCCTCACCGGTTGGCAGTCGCCATGGCTGCAGTGATCTTTTGTTTTTTCCTGGATAACTGACTTTGATGGGCGAGTGCCGCGAACGGCAAGGCCAAGATCTGAAAAACATCTTCAGTGTAATTCAGGACAATAAAAATCTCCATGGCAGATCCAAAATAGGACTAGCATTTAACAAAAAAAAACAGTAATTTTTTCTCCAGCCAAACAAAAACTCACAACACTCTTTCGATTAAGAGCCAAGCCACAAAACTCTTTGAAGTTCAAACAAAAACTGACAACATTTTTCTGATTTGTCTCCAAGAAAGGGCCAAGTCAGTCTCACCCAACTAGGGAAACATCAGTTAGACCACTAGCAACTGGGCATATACAACTGGGGCTCTAGCTAGGCAGTAAAACAGAGCATATACAGGCATTGTCTGCCTCTGCTGCAAGTGGTGATGTGAGCAGCATTATCACAATTACTCCCTCTGTCCCGGAATATAAGAACGTTTTTGACACTATGCTAGTGTTAAAAACGTTCTTATATTTTGGGACGGAGGGAGTAGATCACTAGCAAGACTCAGAGTTAGGGACTTCACAAAGAAACTCTGTAAAATGCCAGAGCCTACTGCTCATTGTCCATCCACCTTGCTAGTACCTCGCATCACAGAGCAAAGCATTAGCCGAACCAATTCCACGAGTCACTAATCAGGCACGCAAATTGACTGATGTCTGCTGATCGTAGATACTAATATTTATAAGAGTTCAGATGATTAAACCTGATAAGTTCACTTCACAGCCCGCGGTACCTAAAAGTAGAACAACCTACAGACTACATAGAGGAGACATCTCAGCATCGACCACACCACATGCCACAGCGTAGATATCAGATGATCCAACAGACTACATAGCAGGACAGTTTAAGCGTCGACCACACCATACAAAATAGAAGAACTTCACTACAACAACTAGCCATGGCTGCATCTAAGCAAAATTGAAGAACTTCCCTACGCCAACTAGCCATGGCGGTGTCTCAGCAACCCGAATTTAACTCTTAATACCTGCAGAACAATCAATGTCATCACAGTGAAACAAATTTATAATGCTCTCTCACAGCGGAACAAATTTTGTATGGTCCCCAAAAAAAGCATTAACTTAGCCGTAGTGCAGATTATACAAAAAAAATATCCATAGCTGAATCATCCCAGTACACAAGCTAATACTACAAACTGAGAACAACAATAAGGGAACACTTAGTTTGTACTGGCACCAATACGATGACGTGTTTTCAAGATTCTTGCTATATAACTACCTACATACGATCGCAGTAGAAACTACGAGATTGGTCACTCACCGCCTATCTTCTCGAGGCAAAACAAAATTGAACTTCCAAGATTGTCAGCTCATTCCAGATTTACTTTTGTGTGCCAAGCTATATGTGAGGCTCAAGTACAAAGGGAAAATGTCTGGTATCTCTACCCAAGTGTGTGCATCTTGAAAATGTAAGCATAGACTATGCACCATCTTATAAATTGGGTAACCACGAAAAAAAAGATACATGAAAAGGGAAAATTACCTAAGTTGTTTGACCAAGATAACACATTAGCCGCCCCTTTCCGCCCAACTCCCCTGCCTACAAGCAAAAGAAGCCCAAACCATATGAAAACTCAAAGAGAAGTTGAATCAAGGATAGTAAATGAAGCCACATCTATCGCCAGGTCCAAAGAAGAAAGGTAAAAAAATTTACATGTGCAGAGAAAGAAATCATCCAGAATTATTGTTGAGTGAGCTTTGTACAAGTTATGACCATAAGGTCAGAACAACATATGCACGGATTGAGAAACCAGAGTTCCAAAACAAGCATTAGATAGTATTACGTGAAATTAATGAACTAGTGCTACTCTTCGACAAAAACTAGAGCACATGGTATTATGAATTGAAGATTTTATCAAGATCGATCAAGGTAAATTTTAATCTTGCAAGGAAAAATAGTGAATAAGAAAACATATATAACAAGCTTTAAGCCGCCTCCAGATGTTCCAATTGCTTAATTATTTTAGATGCTTTCACTATCTCTTACTGCAGCTTTCCATTTTTTAGAAACCCTCTGATGAAAAGATCATTACAAGCACATAATTGTATCTAGCCTTTAGCAATGGCCAGGCACCAAAGCAATATTTGTATTCCTGTTCTAGCTTTAATGGAGCCCTGTAATAATAAGAAATTAGATCACCATACCAACAAAGAAACAAACAACATAATGTATTCTTATATATCGTTCAATCCGTAATCAAGGGAACAATGTTACGGCAATCATGTATCGAAAGTAACTGGAATGAATACGAGTGAAACAAACTAATTGGACTTTTTTGCTTGTACAATGTAGATAGGGGGTATAACCTGCAGTATAGAAATTCGTGTAGGGATAAAAGGTGTTGTGCCACATGTTTTTTCTTTTACCAATACGTTTGATTTGCATGGAGTCAAGTTGGACCATGAAGTTGCCAATCATCGTAGTGAGAACAATCACATTTGTGTCCTCATCATACCCCACGAAAAGTACATAATTCATTCCCCTTGGAAGCATCCCCTCCAGTGGAATAGTTTTCTGCAGCAACACCCATCCAACAACACCATCACAGTTAAATTTTCTCTCCCATAATTGGACAACCAGTCCTGACAAAACAGCGAGGCCAAGTCCACCGTCCTCCATCCGTAAGAGCTGAAAACACCTGTCGTCAACATGGTACTCTGCCGGCTTCTCGATCACATCAAAGCTCTGAATTTCGAAATCAAACACAAGGATATCACCTCCAGAAATCAACCAGCAAAGTGCATTCCCAACTAGGATGCTGGGCCTTGACGCAGAAATTTCATTTCTTATCGCGGTCGAGGAAACATCTCCCCAAACACCAGACACCGAGTCATAGACAGAACAAAATGCCTTCGTATTGTATCCACCCCCATAGACCAGAACCAATTTAAACGGGCTCGAGAAGCAATCTCCGTGAACATGCCCATCTTCGGCATCAGCGCATAACACCGTGCCGTGCCAGGTACAAAAACACCCCATAAAGGCATCATCCACCCACAGTGGAAAAGCCACGCTGCGCTGTTGGCCGGTGAGGGGGTCCCACACGACGGTATTCCGCTCATGCTTGTTGATTACGACAGCGAGGCCATGGCGGCAGCCCATGTATTCTGCGTGCTCTTTGTAGGGCGTGCTGCTCTTGGGCAGGGAGAAGCGAGCGGCAGGGATGCGGTCGGGCGAGTCCATGATGGGAGCAAAGCGGTTAGCGTACCCTTGGAAGAAGCCGAGCAGAGGAGGCTTCCGGTGGTGCTTGCGGAAGCGTTTGTGGAACACGGGGTCAGAGAGGATGCTGCCCCAGCGCTTGCATACGGCAGACGCGCGGGGCAGGGAGGACGGCTTCGGAGGGAGACGGACGAGGATCTCGATTAGGAGGTTGTCGTCACCGAGCACCTTGGACACGGAGCCGGCACCTTTGACCACGAAACGCCGCAGCCTCCTTCCGTCCACACGCGGCGAGCTGGGAATGGGACAGGCCCTGGCACAAAAAAGAAATCTGATCAATAAACACACGTATGCAAATAAGGGCAGTTGCCAGAATCAAACACACATACACAAAGTAGTGTAGTGCGCAAAAAAGGAAGAGGGAGAGGAAATGGATGGGGAAGCTTACCCTTGGCCTTGGGGAACCTCAGCAGGATACATCATCTAGTTACCACAGCACCTTCTCTTGTGCACCTTCTCTTCTTTTTTTGAGGCAAGAATGAAGGGAGAGCTGAGCTGAGTTAGTATACAGACTGTCTGTAAGCTAGACCAGCCCAATCCGTCAGCTACAAAGAGCATGAAACAGAAACAAAATATCATACTTCGAGCTTTGTTTATTTTTCTTACACACGGACAGCTAATAAATAAAGAGTCAAAAAAGTGTCCGAATGGAACCGAGACTCTATTTCAGGTAGCAAAGTGCCAAGCAATCTATTTGTGCAGCAGCAATACTAGGCTTCACTTTGCTCATCATCATATACTACATGATAAATGCTGGACATGGAAATGGCGCTGGCGCTAGGTAGGCAAGCAGCAGTTGAATAGCATTGCCAATTCACAGGCAGCATCAACATCACTATCTAAACTGCTAAATTTGACCACTTGCTACAGATATTAGGGCATATAATAATAATACTCTCTCCGTTCACTTTTGTAAGTCATTTCAGACAACTCAAAATGGGCTGTTTTGTACATTGTCTGAAATGTCTTCAAGGTCTTATAAAAGTGAACAGAGGGAGTAGTATAGATAAGCTAGCGAATCGCACAGCTATATGAATCCTACAACAATGTACGAGATGGAACCAGCGTCGACCATGCCAGCAGCCACAGCAAACAAAGACCTCTGCGAGCAGAAAAATATGTGCTTTAAACTGAACAAGAGCAAGCCCTCTACATATAAGTGTTCATTCAGTGTTTGACTGATCCTACCGGGAGAAGTCAGATCCCAAATCCACAAACTACCTTGTACTTCAGACGAGGGAGGATGGCTGTGGAGCGAGGCGGAGGAGGACCTCCCGGAGCAGGCCCGAGTCTTCCAGCGGCGAGGAGTGGCGGCGGCTCGTACTTGGGCGGTCCGAGATCCCCTTACGCGATGGTGAGCTAGGGTTCCTCCTAATGGCGAAGGGACGAGGAGAATCACCCAGGAATGCAGACCAGACCGAAACTGGGTCGGTTTAGGGGCGCTCGCCGTTCCTCCCGGAGGAGCCGTGCCGGAGCGCCGTCGTCGGTCGCCGGGAGGAGCTAGCCAGGGGTAGGTTTGAACGGCGGAGCGCGGAGGGAGGTCGGGGCAGATGCGATCTATGGAGGCTGGGGAGACGCCGGCGGGCGGGCGGGCGGACGGAATGCGGTGCCGGCGGGACGGGGGCGGCGGACGCCGGCGGTGCGGTATGCGGTCGGGAAGAGGCACACGGGCTGAGACTGGAGGACAGAGTGTTGACTCTGTTTCTTTTTCTGCCTTTCTTTTTCTTTTTTTGCCCTTCCTAGTGATCTATAAACGCTCTTATATTGCTTTACCGAGGTGAGACATTTCTAGTTGTCGTGTGCAAAGATATCAACATCTTTTCCATTTGGTAAGGAAAAGGTGATACTCTACTCGCCGTCGGTATCTTACACTTTCTAAATGATGGAAATGTGGTATTTAGCACGATGGCAGATCATATAGAAAGTGTTGCTTTAGTCGGCGCAAGAAAAAAAGTGGCATTTAAACGAGGGCTTTTATGGGGTGTCTCATAGCATCATGTAAGGAGTGTTGTTTCGCCGAATACCCCTCTGAGATGGGGTTTCTGTTATGCATGCAGTGCGAACAAACCCGATGACGATCGGTATCTATGTTCACATGGGAGCAGCTCAGCCGATAGTTTCATTTCTAATCATATTTTATATTTTGCTTAATATCATCCTCATTCTTTTTACCTATCTACTTGTCTTTTTTTTCAAGTATTCTTCATAGTTGTCTCTTTGATTCAACATCGTCGCCACCTCTCACTCATCATGTCCAACAGTCAGAGGAAGTGTTCCATCTTGCCATTGGTCTTTTAGCTAGAGTTAATATCATGGAACCACGGTAACCGGAGTCAAGGCTATAAAAAGACACAAGTTTCAAAAACACTTCATAATACAAATAAATTATGAAGGCCGAGCAATAGGGATGCAAGGACCAAACGGTGGAGGTAAGATGAGACATGACAGAAGGGCGGATCGAGACAGGCGCGGGGCTGATCAATACGTTGCTAGACGGATGAAGTCACATGAAGAGACGCACGGCGAGATGTGAGTTTGTTCCTTTTCTCCTCTCCGTATTGATTCTCGTTGATGAATTGCCACAAGGGTACCATCATCTCTTTAAACTTGGTGAGAAATCTCATAAAGGGTGTAAACTTGATATACCAATATGGTCATTAGGCCCAAATCTTTTTAAGGTGAAGATGTGAATTTTTAGCAAGGCGACAAACGAAACAACTCTACTTTGACGTGCACTACTACGAAGTGTTTCAATTAGTGCAATGTGCGGTGGGATGAGGAAGAGTGGGAGAAGGGGCTGTTGTTCCCAGACCTTTTTAATAAATAAAAGTTCAGTGATGATTCTAGACCACCATCAACGAAGGTTAATCGGTGACCAGGCCAAAGGAAAGGGGTCACGGTTATGGTCATATATCCAATGGTTTCAAACCTTCGCTCCACGGGGTTGCGATCCTCATCATTGGGCAAGGTGCCGAACCACATGGCATTTCTGATTGATTGAAGATACAAGAGCAAATCCAAAACAACTAACAACAACACAAGATTGCTATAACAGGATTATGAGCGTTGATATTTGATCCTTTCATAAAAAATCTAATATATTAGTAATATATGGTAACCTCCTTTTTACCTACACAACATTGTTAATATGCAGGTCCGTTTAGCAAGATAGTTCATCCTAAATACTATCTTTCTATATTCATTATACCTAATAATAAAGCGGCTATTGCTTCTGACGGTACGTCACTGAAATTGCCTCCAAAGTTGCAAAATATTACCCAGCGATGTCACTTATAAGTGATAAAAATACGTTTCACATAGGGGAATACACACCTGGGCCGGCCCGTGCAGTAGGAATCTTCTATATCACGCTTTGAAAGGTGGGAGAAGACACAACGTGCCTATTTGGGCCGGCCCATGTCCACGTGTCCTGTCTTTTAAATTTTGTTTTCTTTTTTTCATCTTCCTTTTCTCTACTTTAAATAATTTGGAACTTCAAAAATGTTCTGAAAATTTTAAAAACGAGAATTTTTAAATAAAATGTTTCTTGATTCAGAAAATATTCATGATTTTAAAAAAATGTTCTCATATTCAAATAATGTTCGCAATTTTTTACAAAAATATTCGAGAAATCAAAAAATGTTTATGATTTTTTTTTAAAGTTCATGTATTAAAATATGTGAATGAAACTGTTCGTGACTTACAAAAATAGTTTATTGATTCATAAAATGTTCGCTGATTGAAAAAATGATCATGCATTTCAAAAAATGTTTGTTAAATCAAAAAAATGTTCATGAATTTCAAAAATTGTTCCACCAATTTCCAACAAAATGTTCATCGATTCTACAAATGTTCAACTATTGAAGAAAAATGTTTTAAAAATGTTCACAGTTGTTTTAAAAAATGTTTGCAAATAGTATAAAATGTTAATGAATTCAGAAAATGTCCATGATTTTAGAAAATGTTCAAACATCTGTAAAAATGTTCACGATTTCAGATATGTT
This sequence comes from Triticum dicoccoides, assembly GCF_002162155.2. Lineage (NCBI taxonomy): Eukaryota > Viridiplantae > Streptophyta > Magnoliopsida > Poales > Poaceae > Triticum > Triticum dicoccoides. The sequence goes on along the minus strand of NC_041390.1, from coordinate 3,702,697 downwards.
CACAAGTTTAAAAAATGTTCATGAGTTATAAAAATTGTTCATGATTTTTTGGAAATGAGAGTGATACTGTATCTCGGGCCGTCAGATATTATGATTTTTTTTCTCCCGTTGTAACGTACTGTAACTGGATATAGAAAGCACATAAAGATATTACTCCCTATGTTGGGAATTAGATGACGCGAGGGAAGGAAAATGAGTGAACAATTCAAGGGCAAAAACCAAGCCAACAAAAAAAAGTGTGATGACAAATGCTTTCCTCACCTGAACAAAAAGAAAACAAATGCCGCAAAGTCTTTTTTTATTGTTTATTATCATCGGAGCAAAGTCTTTGTTTTCTCTGCTTCCCAAAAGGAATACATACTCCCAACAGCAGCAGTCCCAGAACGAAATTAATCAATTTTGGTGCCAACAGGTCAATCTGTGCACTGACTAGAAGAAAACTACTACCACTCACTAAATACACACCAACAGATCAATCATGCTTCATCTCTATCTCAAGAACCAAGACACAGACATGAAAAACATCCCATCCATCAGAAAAAACCTGCAGATTAACTTTTTACAGACAAACAATCAATGAATGATTTTTTTGTACGGAACCGACTGGCGGAAAAAATGGTGCATCATTAGTAGGAACCGGCCTTCGGCAGGGGCAGGGGGCGACGGTCTCATTCGGCTCGGATGAAGGGGGAGGAGCTCATCTCGGTGGTGCTGTAGAAGGACTCCTCCTGGTAGTAGTTCTCGTCCTTCTCCTCCTCCCACTTGAGCACCTCCCGGATGTACTTGAAGGCCTCGTCCACCGTCTGCCGGTCGCGGCCGCGCGCCTGCCACACGAACAGCTTCCGCCCCGTGTGGTCGTTGTAGGCCTCCTTGAACTTCATCGCCACGTAGTAGTAGGCCTGCTGGGCGAGAGTCTGGTTGTTGCTCTGCGTCCGCACCGGGGAGAAGTCGCTGAACCACTCGCACGCCGTCAGCGGGGCGCGGCTGATCTTCTCCTCGAACAGGTCGTACTTGTTGAGCACCAGCACGAACGGCGTGTCGCAGAAGCACGGTTGCCTGGTCCAGCACAAGTGACAAATGATGATGGCTCGCATTTTCAAATTTTTCATTCTGAAGACCAGATTAGTATAGTCATGGAAAAAGTTTCGCATACCGGATCGTAGCCTCAAATAACTCTTTGCTTTGCATCATCTTGTTCTGAAGATTGCCATTCACAGGGGTTCCCACTAGGTCATAGTCACTGAGCGCGACGCAGAATATCACCATGCGGACATCCTCAAACATTTCCACCCACTTGCAGCCATCATTCATGCCCTTGGCGCTGACTCTGATCAGCTGGAATCTGAGGAGTAGCACATATTAGACGTGAGTGTGCACAGTGAGAGGCATGAAGGAGGTTAAGAGATTAATTACTTGGTGAGAGGCTGGGAATGCGCCTCTGGGTTGTCGATGTAAGGTTCGGACATGGGGCTGCGATCATCAAGGGTGAACTCAATGAAAGACAACCCATTCCCCTGGGTTACTCCTTCAGCAAAGATCACATCTTTCTCTGAAGGTTCATACTCATTGCTTGATACCTCAATAGCCTGCGAGAATATGCCACGTATGGACAAATCAGTTGGTGAATAACTTGAAAACAGAAAACAGCACATGATGCAAAACTAGAACATAAAAAGAATGGAAATCTTATATATATGTAGCGGTCCAACATAAATACAAAATCAAGCAATCTGAGACAGAGATTATAAATACTTAGAAGATGGATCTAACAGAAGAATAGACACTGCTGAATATTTCAAATCGGTATCACTGAATATATAAGATTAGCATAAGGGTGAACTCAACGATAATCTAATGAAACTCAGTTAAATGCTATGATTTCATCTTATTATTAAAGGCGAAACTGAAAATAATAAATTTTAAAGCTCTGAATCCATACCCTGCTCAAGAAGTACTCAGCAACATCAGGGAGGAAATGTAACTCATCCTTTCTTTTATATGTTGCTTGTATGGCAGGATCCTTCCACATCTCATCAACAAATGGAGCATATTCACGTGTTGCGGCAGGGAAGAATGCATCTAGATCGCCCATTGCGATGATATCCAAAAGCCAATCAGAGAATTTCTTCAGCCTTGCATTTATCGAGTATATACACGAATCTGCACCATTAGCTTTATTTTCATCTGCATAGAAGAACAGTTAAGTACAGAGCATATGTGCCTAAGGAAACAAACATGAGTAAATGGCTTGAAAAGGTTACCTTTTTGTGCTGCTTCATCCTCTGGGATTGTTTGATCCAATCTAGACAAAGCCTCTTCCTCGAAACGCTCACGACCTTCTAGCAAAATTCCAAGATACTTGAACATATTGCTTTGGATCATTAATTTGATAGCATCAAGTTCATCTTGGGTGAACCTTGATCCATAGAGGTACTTAGCCTGATACACAGAAGGATAACACATATCAGCATGAAACATGTAAGAACTAGCACAGGTTATAATTTATAACTTGTAAGTCTTTACACAACTGCATTGTAGAGACAACACAACTCCACCAAATGAACCATGACTCATGAAAACTCAGTAAAAAAAACATAATCCTTGTTATTGTGCTATACGAACATCGTAGCCCATCTCTTCAGGTTTGTGCAAGGGATCAGATAATACAGATAATCACTACTGGCTTTCGAAGGGCTGCTACGTCACATAATTACAGTGCCAGACCGGGAGTAATTCTAGGTATAAGTAGTGTGAAATCAGATCAGACCTGCTTAAATATAGTGCTTGTACCAGCACTAGGTGGCCCAAGAAGCAACAGTTTTTGGATTCTTTTCTGATCCAAATAATCAGGTACAGTTCTTGGTACAAAGGGAATTTCGTCCTTGGTTCCATTAGAGTCCCCAGGAGGCACCGGAAGTGAGAACAACGCACATGCAAAACGTGTCAAGGCCTGGTCATAAAAAGAAAAAGGAAAAGATTGTTAGAAATAATCAGACCTAGCTTAAGCTTTCAAGGAAATAACAACAGGCTGGAATTCCTTTTATAACTAAGATACTTACTGACTCCCATATTTTTCCTTTGATGTTGTTCTGTCCTTCTTCCTCATAACGACCATCGTCATAAACCCAGAAATGTGTATCACGTGGACACTGAACATGTGCAACCTGCAAGCATGAAGCGAATGATGTGAGGAAAGAGCTCTTCTAAGGCACATCGCTTGCCTCCCACAGGTACAGGGACTCTTTAAATCATGGGTGTGTATCCAAGATCGCTGAGCTAAAACAGAGCAAAATGTGTAGTGCGGTTACTGGTCCTAGCTACATCAGGGAACTTCCATTCATCAATTAATATTTAATAGAATGCTCTACAGAATGACAAAACCATCGCATTTATGAAAGAAAAAAGTCCTAATTTGTCGTGAACTGGGAGGTCTTAAAACGGATATGGCAGTCATCATGTCACATGACAATTTAATGAAACAAATTGGTTGTTCCTTTTTCTTGTCGGAATTTGGTACTTATATCCTAGCAATGATTGCCTGGATCTTTGACTTTGGGGGCGGTTGCCGTTAAAACAACAGAGTATGTAATTTCAATTTCAGGAAACAAATGGCAAAATATATGGTATTTCAAGCCAACCAATATAATATATTTGACATTCAAACTAATGTGCTCGCGTCTCAGGGTATCAAATTGTTTGTACTTTATGTGAAAAAATAGCTATGGTCTCAGGGTATCAAATCACACTGGTGCATACAAAACAATTTACTATTTGTCGTCACTTGCTTCGTTGACTGATCTTGTGACTTCCTTAGTTGTCTACGTTAATGCCTCATTATTAGCTTAAGTAAACGCAGCTATAACGGAAAATAAATGCTATTGTAAAGCATAGATAAGAGTTCAAAGACTAAAGTATAGCTAGGGCAAAAGGGTGCTGAGCTAACACAGAGCATACAGTGCTAGTGTCGGTTCCTGGTTCTAGCTACAGCAGGGAGCTTCCATTCATGAATCAATATTTAACAGAGCGCTCTACAGAACGACAAAACCATTGCATTTATGGGGAAACCCTAATTTGCCGTGAATTAGGAAGTCTTAAAAAGGGATATGGCAGTTGTCCTGTCACATGGATCTCATTATAAGATTTAACGAAACAAACTGGTTGATCCTTTTTCTTGTCGGAATTTGATATATCCTAGTAATGATCGCATGGATCTCATTATTAGACTTGAAGAAATGATGTTTAAGTAAACACAGCTGTAACGGGCAATAAATGCTATTGCGAAGCATAGATAAGAGTTCAGACACTAATTTATCGCTTCTGAATGCAGTGGGTTCTTAGATCCAAATGATGGGAGTGAAGAGCCCTTCGAAGGCACATTGCTTGCCTCTGCAGGTGCAGGGACTCTTTTAAATCATGGCCACGTATCCAAGGGCGCTGAACTAAAACAGAGCATACGGTGCTAGTGCCGGTTACTGGTTCTAGCTATAGCAGGGAACTTCCATTCATGAATAAATATTTAATAGAGCGCTCTACAGAGCGACAAAACCGTTACATTTACGGGGAAAATCCTGATTTGTCGTGAACCGGGAAGTCTTAAAATGGATATGGCATTTATCGTGTCACATGACAGACTGAAAATTTAACGAACAAACTGGTTGTTCCCTTTTCTTGTCGGAATCTGATGTATCCGTAATGATTGCGTGGATCTCATCATTAGCCTTGAAGAAAAAAGGATGCTTAAGTGAACGCGGCTGTAACGGAAAATAAATGCTATTCAAAGCATAGATAAGAATTGTGCCGCAGCTAAATCCTCGATCGTGATTTCCCAAAAAAGCTCTAGTATATCTATAAGCAACCTAGACGAATAAATAAATAAGTACCTGCCGAATGGTGAGAGAAGATGGATGCTAGCTGGAGTAATTTTTAGAAATGGAAGTTTTTTTTTTTTTACCTTGAGAATTTTGAGCTCACTCTTTGTAATCTCCCTTCCATTTATATAAACCTGGGTGTTGCCATTGCTGGCCTTGGCGTGAAGCTTGCCGCTGAAATTGAGGTTAGAGCTAACAATCCTGTCTGGCTTTTGTCCATCCTATGATATGGAAAAGGAGGCAAATTATTAGCAATTTAGCACAAAATTCAGCTCAACTTATACATAAGCTGTGCTCCTGATGGTCTCAATTTACCTTTCCCCATAAGCCTGACTCCTTGTCGTACCAGTATCTACCAGGCTTGAGCTTCTGAGGTGGCCGCGAGCAACTAAGCAAGTCGGTCAGCTCCTCCGGCCTCAACGGGCAGCCGTTCACGATAAGTTGCTCGGGCCGAAGCTGGTTCGCTTGGCACTCCTTCTCAGCTTTCAAAATCTGCCTTACTTCCAACGGGCTGAGCAAGCGCGAGAGTGTCCTCGAGCTCTTCCCGAGCTTCGACCTCTTCGACTCGTCGATCGGCCCCCCAATGCAGCTGACGCACTTGCGCCCTTCAGGCATCGACCCCATCATCCTCAGCACGCAGTAGCCGCAGTATCTCGCATCGCAGACGATGCAAGCCTCCTTGCTCTCCCATTTCCTCTTCCCACACCGGTTGCACGCCATCCTCCTCCGACGCCGCCTCTTCTCCTGCTTGGTGACCGCCACATACTGCTCCGACATGTCGTCGCCGCTCTCGCCGTACTTGCTGTCCGGCGTGAACCCGAAGGTCACCACGGGCGCCCTCCTCCCGTCCCGGCTCCCCGGCCCCGGCGAGCTCTGCGCCGACCCGTGCGACCGCGACCGGGAGTCGTCGTCCTCGTCGTCGAACTCCTCGTTCTGCAGCACCGAGTTGACCGACCCCGAGCTGCCGCCCCCGCCGTCGCCGTCGCCGCCCTGCCTGGCGGCCGCCGCAGGCTCCGCGCACCGGGCGATCCGGGACACCGGGAGCCGGATCGGCTCCACCACGGGCGCCACGGGCAGCCCTCGTCCGCCGACCCCGAGGCCCTGGGGGGCCGACGCCGCCTCCGCCGTGGGGATCTCGGCGGGGATCTCCACCGGGTCCACCCTGGGGAGGTCGTAGGGCACAGGCGGGCCGTCGTAGACGAGCGCGATGGAGTAGTCAAGGTTGGGCGCCTCCTCCGGGACGGGGGCGCCGGGGGGCAGGATCCGCCGCATCATCTCCTGCCAGCTGCCGCCGTCCGCCGCCTCCGCCTCCGCCATGGCGCGGCGGATCTGGACGGCGCCGGAGCGCTAAAAGCTCGCGCCTTTACCCGTCAAAACCCAATGCTTGAGACGGGTCGCCGGCGGCGGCGGCGACGCTGGGCTGGGCCACGCCACGGCGCGGCGGAGGGGGAGGGATTGGGTAGGGGAAGTGGTGGCGAGAGGAAGAGGAAAGGTGGAGGAGGAGTTGGATAAAATTGGATATTTGCCACTTTCAATATGTGGCTTCTCAAAATTGCCACTTTCAACATTGGCTTCGCACAATTGCCACTCAGCTCGTTGCCTCCTTGATTTTCATGCCACCTTCCTCCTTTTATTGATTTTCATTTTCCTTTTCCATTTATGAGCACTGGAAAAGACCAAACTACCCCTGATGCATATACATGTACTATCCAAATTTCAGTTGACACTTGAAGCGGACGTGAGCGTATCAGCCGCCGAGAATACCGTGTGTGTGTGTTGCTTCACGGATCTCCTCGATGCAGAGTGCCTCACCGATCTCCTTGACGCAGAGTGCCGCGGATTGTCTAGACGTCGCGTGCCGCGGATCTTCTCAACGTCCCATGCCGCGGATCGCTTAGATCCAGTGTGCCGCCGATCTCGCCGACGCGCGCGTGCATGGATTCTGGACGGTAATATGTTGAGTCTTATCCTTGCTTTGTTCAAGAATCCTGCAACAATTGATCTCTCCTTGCACGTCTCCTCATCCCACCCAAATGGCCAGGGCGACCGGTATGGGTGGCACGAGCGCCGAGCGGACGGGCGGGCTGAGCAGCTATGGCGCGCGGGGAGACGGGGCGAGCGGCGATGGCAGTCAGGCGGAGAAAGCATCAAGCAGCCGAGTGGCTGGTGCCGGCGGGCTGCTTCAGCAGCCGTTCTTATTGACGACCAGAAACTGTGCCGGTTGTTCACCTCTGTCGAACGAGAATACCAGATGCATAAACACGGATAATCAGTACGTGTACATACCCTCAGGGGCAGTTCGGTCTTGTCCGGTGCATATAAATGAGAAAAGAAAAGGGGAATTAATAAAAAAAAGCAAAATGGCATGCTAATCAAGGAGTCGATGAGCTAAGTGGCAATTTTACGAAGCCAATCTTGAAAGTGGTAATTTTGAGAAGCCACCTATTGAAAGTGGCAAATATCCAAATTTCTCGAGGAGTTGCTGACGCTGCTGCGCTGTGGAGTGGAGGAATCGATTTTTTTGGCAACTTGGTAGAGTACATAGACTTCTGAATGTGATTATGTGAATAACCCCACAACTGAAAAATGGATCTAAATATGAGGTCAGCTTCAGTTTCAGGTATATACTTTTTTTAGAAAAGTTTCAGGTGTATACTGAGAATGTCAAAAAAATATCTTACATTATGACACAGAGAGAGTAGTTTCTATTTTTAATTGATTAATTGAAATGATAAGGTTTTCTCAATCCAACCATCTCACTCAAAAAATAGCGTTGTCACTGTTGTCGACAACCACCTTAATAGTTGAATTGAATTTGATCGTATCATCGGCGTCAGCAGAACGTAAAGTGGCGCGAGGGGACGTCCGGGGTGGTGCAAGCGATCCATACTCTTCGTTTTTTCATGGCCGAGCTCATGGCTTCAAAAGACGTGTGAGCCCGAGGCCACCCTTGACCTTGGGGCAGCAAACCATGTCTCGTTTAAACAAGACTGGCAAATGGGTTTTCTCTAGATCTTCATCTGGAGCAGTGGTTCTTTCGGCTTTTGATGTTGGATTTAGGAGGGAGTGTTTGCGTCGTCTTGGGTCCTTCAAATATTGGGTGTCGTTTTGTGTTCGTGTGGATATAATGAACATCTTCTCCATGCTCTTTTGCGATGGTGGTGTTATGGATATCCAACGACATCGATGGAAGGTCGACCCTTGGGGATCATGATGATGTTGCCCTGGCTATTTTTGCATCAAAGGTGAGGTTGCCATGGTTTCGCTCTATGACGGTTCATGCTTCCTCTCCATCGCATTAGTGTTTTTTGCGCCCTGTCGGATGTTTTTATTAAGGAGGTGTTTCAGCTCACGGTTTTTCGATATACGTTGGGCTTCGATAATGACAACTTCTTTTTTGGATTATTGGTCCAACTTGATCTTAGCGCGACAAACTTCTCGGCTGTGAGGTACGATGTCTGATGGTGGGGCAGCGGCATCGGTGACGCGTCTTCTGCTCACACCCCTAACTAAAAAAATATTGAAGCAAGTGTAATCCATTGTACCCTTCATCCTTCATTGGAGAAAGTGAAGCACGTGTAATCCACCTCTGCTTCAATATTTCCCTGTTCGCAACAAGGAAAACCGTGCAGGATAATCATTTGAATTTTGCAACATCTATGCGCCAAACTTTGTGTTTTGTGGATAAGGTAATATGCTTCTATTCCTGTGGTTGAAATGCTCTACGACGTGAATGTGCTTTATTTTTGTACTGTTAATTTTTCGAGACAGTGAAACCGTGTTTGTATGGAAAGAAGAGTATGTTTCAACGGTGGTTGAAATTTACTCATGGTTTGACATAATGTCATACGCAGGGGTAGACACATAGGATAGAGGCGAGTAGGGGCAAGCCCCCTCCCCCCAATTAAATTTCCCCTATGCATAATACACGTATCGGCAGGGTGTGCGCGTACGTGGAGTATAGCGTATCGATTAATCATCGGCTTATTATCTCTCACCAAGGCACGACCCATAAAGCCTTTGTCATACAAAGGCAAATACAAGGGACCAACTAATCGAGGGGTACCCGGTGGATGGGCCTTGTTTTTTTTTTCTTCCAGGATTTTGGATTTTTGTTTTTCCTAGGTTTTCTTGGTTTTTTATTGTTTTGTTTTTCTCACATGAAGCATAGCGATGAAGCATAACTAGAAAATTCCCCTTTTTTGTTTTCACTTTCCCTTTTTTTCGTTTTTGGAAAAACAGTTGATCCAAACTCATTAACATGGGATTTAGTTGAAAGCACCCTTTCACGCCACACTAAAGAAAAAGTGTGGAAATCTCAAAAAAGAAAAGGGTGGAGATCAACATTAAAAAAGCCCAAATATGGTACTAGAAGGCACCAACAGTGACCGTAGTCATGGCAAAGATTGCGCAAGAGAGACCCGATCCATGACCCAAATGAAAACGACCGGCAGCGAGAAACCATACTCGTGTCACCGGGCTGACCATACGACGTATTTTTTCCATCCCATGACGTAGCATGCCCAAACTTTTCGAGATAAAACTTTGATCATAAATTGATGAACCAATAAGGGCCTATTTGATTCATAGGATTGCAAAAACACAGGAATAGGGAAAACGTATGATTGGAATGGCATGTCCATTGGATCTCTATAGGATTTGAGTTTGTTTGATTGTGTCACGGAAAAAACAAAGGATTTTTTTCAAGAGGTTGGAGTGGATGTTGGAATTCCTGTAAAATGTAGTACAAATGAATTTTTAGGAAAAAATCCTAGAAAATTCAATCCTACGAATCAAACAACCAACGTAGAAAAAATTCCTAAGAATTCTAATTCTTTAAAGATCCTGTGAAAATCCTTTAAATTAAAGAAACCCTAATACATAAACCATCTTGCTGGAAAATTATACCTCTAAAAACGTCTTTCGAGCGCGAATTCGAAGGCATCTCTCATGCCCCTCCTGTAGCCAGCCGTCTATGTTGGTTAAATTTATGGTCAAAGCTAAATCTCAAAAAGAACATACGTAGTAGTAGTACGTGGTTGTGGAACGAAGACTTGATCGCTTCTTTTTTGTGTGGTGTGGGACCACGAGCTGCTAACTTTGTCATCATCGCCGTTTTTACATCTCTCGCGTACAGCTGGTAGTAGCACGTGTAGTACGAGGTCGGGAGGGTGTACGAGTAAAGTTACATTTACTGCTACTGCTAGCTATAGCTAAGGACAGCATCGCCGTACCGGGCCACCCACCCACCGACCGACCGACCGACGCCGCCTAGTTATGGCCTTTGGACAATAATTTTAATATATACAATAAAAAAATTATTATCATTAGATTCATCATCATTATTATTTTGAAATTTTCACCAGGGGAGAAGGGGGCCCCTCAACCACTTGAATATATTCCATCGAATTTGCCTGAAAGCCTCACAGCTCCATACAAGATAGGTTTAAGTGAACCAGAATACACCGGGGAAACAAAAGGAGACACAACAGAAACAAACACACACGCACGCACGCACGCACACATCCAACCGAACCTTCAGAAGACCCGCCGAGGAAAGGGCACAGAAGAAAGCCTTTCAATGATCCGAAGCTGGACACACCAACACCACCGACCGCCATTTCAGATATCATCAGCACAACCACCAAGGAGGAGGACCTCAACTTACACCTTCATCTGACCAAGCAAGGAGAGAGCCTTGAACGTTGGCCGTCTGGTCGCCACCCAACAGCCCCCCGCAGAGGTAGAGGTGCCATATATATGGGAACGAGATGATCCATTGAGTAGGATAACGACCTCGCTAACCCGGCTTTGGATGAAAATCAGACCCATTCCGGCGCATGGCTGAGCCACGATCTCGCAGAGCACCAACTCCTCACCAACAAAGCACACACCACCGTCAACCCCAAACTGGACGCACCACCACCACCATCGAACCCACAACGAGCAACCTCCACATAGCCGAACCGAGCCGAACCTAGATGATGCCTTCAAGAAGGGATGCGACACAAAATGCGCCGCCATCACCCGTTTCAGGAGAACCTGGAACATGGGTTTCCCCAGCTTTTCAGAGGGGCACTCACCATGACAGCGCCGCCTCCACGGAGGTTCACGGCGCCCGCAGGCGTCGCCGTCGCCGGCTCCGGCAGGAGCAGAGCTTTCGCCCAAGTGAGCATACCACATCCTAGAAGCATCGACAGGTCGTGGAGCACTGCCTCCTGCACATTTCCACAGAGAAGGGGCACTGCAGCCCCGCCGCCACACATGACCGGATCCGGTCAAGCACATGTCAGATCCGGCAGGATCCAACATGCCCCGCCCGCTCCCCGTCGGATCGAAGCCAATCCGAGGCCGGCAGGCACGCCGCCCCCACCAGAAGGCAAGGGGCGAGCACCACCACCCCGCGCCTCACAGAGCACCTCCGCCGGACCCCCCAAGCCGAATCCAGCAGCCATCACCGACGCCCCCGAAGCCAACCGGGCGCCAACGCAACGGGGAGTCGCCAGTTCGAGGGAGGCCAGCGGGAGGGAGCCGCAAGCGCACCCACCCCCATCGTCCCCGGCCACCGCTCGAAGAAGTGACGCGCGCCGGAGTCACGCCGCGCCGCCCGCCACCACACAGAGCTTCCCCGGCTCGTGGGTGCTCTGCGCGAAGAACGACGCCCTGCCGCCGCCAGATCTGAGCGGGCTTTGCCCGACAGGAGCTTTTGGCGGCGGCGGGAGGGAGAGAGAGTAGCGGGATGGGGGTTCGGCCGAGGGGGGGGGGGGTCGCCGCCCGAGCCGCCCATTAGATTCATTATTGAATGTACTTTCACAGCATATATATTTGTTACCGTAAAGGGTTATATGTTTCCCTATAAACTTGATCGAATTACGAAATTTGACTTCAATCAAACCTAATATGCAGAGTAAATAGAAAACGAAAAGATTAATATGGTGGTTGGTCTGCTACGCGGCACACTCGGCAGGTGGCAGCGGTAAGGCTGGTCACAATGGGCAAAAACATAAGCTAGTAACTTACACACTTCCCTAGACTATGTTACTACCTCCATAGTGGGTAGGAACATCTATTTAGTGTCATGCAACGATGTATTTATTATGTTATAGACTCATTGTTTCTTGGAGTGTGTGATGTTCCGGTAACTTAGCTAGTTACCACAAGCACCTCTCTCTTCATTAAATATGTGCCACATAAGCAACATTGTATTGGAGTGTGTGATGTTACTCCTAAGTTCCTCCTCATTGTGACCAGCCTAAATAAACAAGGTAAAAACTCTCAACTCTAAACTGTAGTAGTAAGGCTGGTCATAGTGGGGAGTAACTTAGACTAGTGTCATATGCATGACACTAGTCTAAGTTACTACCCCCATAGTGCAAAGTATCTTAATAGTAGTGTCATAGTTTGTTTCATTTATTGCCTTATAGACTCATTTTACTTCGGAAAGCGCTATGTTACAGTAACATATTATGTTACTCCAAGCACCTCTCTCCTTATTAAATACTTGCCACATAAGCAAAATTGTTTTGAAATGTATTAAGTTACTACCTAAGTTACCCCATTATGGCTAACCTAATGACTTAGCACAACTGATTAATTCATTAATGGACTAGCCACGCCGGAGGGGAAAAAAAGTGCTGTTGGCGTCAACTGGTTATTACTCGTTCTGCAAACCGGCGGTTGCAGCGGCTTTAGCTGGGCTCGCGTATTGAAAAAGTTTAGCTGGGCTCGGACCATTGTGGTAACCACCCCGCCACAAGACCTTGATGCACTAGTTTCATCACTTTTATTTCCTTATCCTATTTTCATTCCTTTTTTCTATTTTTGTTTAACATTTTTTTCATTTTTCGTTTTTCTTTTTATATTTTATTTTTCCTTCTTCCTCGTTTGATGTTTTTGTTCAAATCCATCCACATTTTTTAAAACTGATGAACTTTTTCCTAATTCAATGAACTCTTTTTCAAATTTGAAAAACTGTTTATTTTTCAAATTTGATGAACTTTTTATAAAATTCGATGAACTTTTTCAAGATTGATGAATTGTACCTTAAAATTTGTGAACGTTTTTCAATATCAATGAACTATTTTCAAACTCGATGAACCTTTTGACAAAATCGACGAACTTTTTTCGAAAATGATGAACTTTTAAACTTCTTCATAGAGTTTTTCCAAAATCGGTGAACTATTTCTCTAAATGGATGAACTCTTTTTAAGTTTGTGAACATTTTCTCAAAATCAATGAACGATTTTAAATTCACGTTTTTTATAAAAAATCTGAATGATAAATAAATAGCGCGGCTACACTAGTTCGTGTACAGTTAGCACTATTAAAATCGCAATGATCCTATTGCTATGGTGGTCAGCTAAACTTGAACAAGGCTTGACCAATTTTGACATGCGAGTTCGAACAGGAGCTCCCGGCCGTTACCCCGTCGGCTGAATTCTCAAGAAAAAACATTTGGCTGAGCCCACACGGCGCTAGGACTATATCTCGCCTAACGCGAGTCCTAACCTAAGCTGGTATTATCTGATGGTTATCCCCTTCTTTAGTTTACCGGGCCGGCCCATGTTGCTGTTTTTTTTTCTCTGCTCGCTGGTGTGTGTACGTTCGTTCGGCTTTCATTCGATCGCTCTAAAGTTTTTTTTTCCGGTGGAGTCAGTTCGTTTTTCTTTCTTACTAGTCAGTGTGTACGTGCAATGCACGTTAATTTGAAAAGTATATTAAGTGCATGCGGATATTAAGTAGGATATTATTTGCGTGTTATTATGTGATTAACACTATTTTTGTCATGAAATTAACTGCATGCTAAACGTGTTGAACGCTCGACATTGAAGTAGTCTAGGTCGTTGGATTGAGATGATTTGATGGCCAAGATTAATTGGATCTGTCCCTTTGAGTCTTTTTATATTGGTATAGATATGGATTATCTTTTTATACTAATATTGTTTAACAAATTTCAAACTTGATTAACATTTTTTGGAAATATATTGTTTGATGGCTACTTTTTTCCACGCACATTGCACATTTTTTGTATACATCTAAAACATTTTCTTTGTACAAGTTTAATGTTTTTAAATGAGTGACAAATATTTTTTCAAATATATGTTTTGATGCCTAATTTTTGTATGTGCATTGTAAATTTTCTGTATACATAATGGACATTTTTAATGTATTTTTAACATTTTCCAGACATGATTTTTTTAAATATATCTTTTGATGCCTACTTTTTTCCATGCACATCGTACACTCTTCGCATACATCTGAAAAACTCTTTTTATACATGTTTAATATTTTAAATACATTAATAGTTTTTTGAAATATATGCTTTGATGCCTAATTTTTGTATTTGCATTTTACATTTCTTTATACATAATGGGAATTTTTTATAAATGTGTTTGAAAAATTAAAATACAGGACTAATTTTTCTTCAAATATATAGGTTTTGAGTCTGTTTTTTTATATGCATTGCACATTTTTTATATACATAATGAGCATTTTTATGAGTATTTAACATTTTACAATTACTCTAGTACATGATTTATATGTAAAAAATACATTTTTCTATGTCTACTTTTTACATGCACGTTGTACATTTTCCATATACATTTGAAACATTATTTTTATACATGTTCAATATTCTTAAAATACACAGTTAATATTTAAGACTGAGCAAACATGTTTGGAGAATTGAAGTAATTGTTATGAAATATGTATTCGATGCCATGCTGCCGTGTTCGAGGCAAGATGCCTCACATGTCTACACACATGAAGTAGTTGTGGCCCGCTTGGCCCATTGAGAAAGGGGTGTGCATGCGAGATAGAGGCGTGCCCCACGCACGGTGCTCGTGATCAAAACCAAATCTCCTCTCCCTGCTGAATAATTTTATTATCCAAAACATGACAATTAATTCTCAAAAAATTCCTCCACCGCACCTCACTATTTGCTTGAATCAAGACACTTGTAATTGGAGCACGGGCCAAGGACAACTAGTTGCTATACATATGCTTGTACAAAGCGATCCTAGCGTCCTGACTCTCATGAATGGCCGTGCATACAATTGTGAGGATGGAGACGGTTGGAAGCAGCAACAATGAGAGGAACGACGGTGGATTGTGCATAAGGAGGCAGAACAAATGCAATTTGATTAGGTGGTATAGAGTTGTCTATGTGTCACCTATTGTATCCTCTATAACACTAAGCTCCTTAGTTTTAAAGAGCCCACATCCAACTGAGGTCTCCAATTAGAATTGGGTTACCACATTTTGACCGGGTCAACAATTTCTCTAAGCTGCTCTCATTCAATTTTTTATATTATTCAATATGCTTTCTAATTTTGAAGGCCTCACACTTTAATTGAGATATTCAATTTAGAATCGGGTCAGCAGATTTTGAACGGGTCAACACTTTCTCAATCTCTTCCATTCAATTTTTTTAATTCACTTTGTTCCTAAAATTTGAAAGTCTTTCATTCAATTGAGTTATCCAATTTTGGATTTGGTTTACAATTTTGATCAGTTCAACGATTTTTCAAATCAATCGGCAACAACCGGCCTATAAAAACATTATCAATTCCGCGCACCCTCCCACAACCCGGAAAAAAGAAGCGCCACCATGTGACATTGTAACAATAATATAGTACTACATGTGACCATCGCCACAACCCCCCCCC